>NC_056725.1:1537876915-1538014186 GCF_019279795.1 Protopterus annectens | reverse complement strand
AGTTTGCCATGACATTTTTCAAGGTTAGTATACTGTGCCTCTGTCTAACAGTGACATAGAAGTGATACCCAGGTTAAACCTACAATCTCCCATCCACTCATCAAGATTCCACTTGAAGAGAGTCAATGAGGGATTCTGGCTAACCTGGAGTGGGGGTTTACTCAAGAGTTGGGGGAGCCTCTGGGTTATGAATCTGTCACTCCAGCATGTCCTATTTATTTCAGTCCTGAGGTTCAGGTCTCTTGAGCATGTAGCTTGATGGGATTCTGATTTTCCGAGGTGCAGCATGTCCATTGATTCCAGGTTGTACATGGCTTTATACATCAGACAGAGATTGCCTCTGGGCAGATGGTATGCCACTGAGTGTAGCTGCAGTTTCTTTAACCAGGAAGTGAATGGCATGTGTTTGAGCCCTTTGATCCTCCTGGTGAGGTACTTTTGTGGTCTTTCCAGCTGCTGCAGGTGTCTGATAAGGTACATCCCACAAGGGGCATTGTACTCCATTATGGGCCTGATTAGGGATGAGTTAAGAGGCACGATGACCTCCCCTGATGTAGATGTGAATACCTTCATGATTAGGTAGGCTATATGAAATGTTTTTCTAAACACTTTGGCCATGTGGTTATCGAATGAGAAATTGCTATCAGCTTGGGTCCCCAGGTCCCTTATTATTTCTTCCATACTTAATGGGTTACCACCTATGTGGTTATATGTGGGCACTTAGTTTTTGACAAAGGGGAGGACTATGCACTGTTTTGCGTTTAGCTTGAGGACATGGCTCTGGCACCAGTTGTCTGTTTCTATGAGGCCCTTTTGCAGGATGCTTGTGTCAGCTGGAGGGTCAATTATGGCACCCAGTTTGCAGTCATCTGCAAACTTGTTCACCAACAGTCCTTCTGTGTTGGCCTGTACCTCTGAGAAATATGAAATATTTATCAAACAAGGGAGGTCCCAGGACTGAGCCTTGTGGGATGCCACTTGTAGCTGGTTTGGGGTCTGGCATGGTTCCAGCATTTCTGACCATGTGGGTTCTGTCCTTGAGCCAGTTTGCAACCCATCTAGTGACATAGGGGTTTATATTGAAGCTGGTGATCTTATCTATGATGACCAAGTGGGCTACTGTATGGAAGGCTTTTGTGAGGTCCAGGTAGGCTGTGTGGACCACCTTCCCCTCGTCAATGGCCTTGGTGACTGTTTCAAATGACTCAACCAGGTTTAAGAGGCAGGATCTGCCCTTAACAAAGCCAAACTGGGTAGGATCCAGTGTCTGTAGGTCCCCAATATGTTTATTTCTGAGGTCCATGATGATCCTTTCCATAGCTTTGCAGACCAAGCTAGTCAGGCTTCTGGGGTGATAGTTTGCAGTATCCATTGAGGCACCACCTTTGTGGAGAGGGACCACTGTTGCTGTACACTGCTCTTTGGGTACATATCCTGTGGCAAGGCTGAGACTGAACAGTGGTTTTATGTTTGTGTTCAATTCTTCTTGGGGTTCATGTTGGACACAGCCCAGGACACCGTCTGGTTCTATTGATGCTGTGTGTTTTGCTTTGGAGAGGCTGGCTGTTACCTGAGCATCTGCGATGTCAGGGGGCCAGCACTCTGCTGGGATAGATATTTGCCCTTTTGGTGGGGATGCGGGGGGAGAAGTTTGCACTGAACCTGTCAGCTCAGATGTTGGCAATGTCTGTGGGTTTGGTGTATTGTATGTAATTTTGGACTATTTCTGAGCATATCTGGGGATTCCCACACAGGTTCCTACCATAAGTAAAGAATGCCTTGTGATTATCCTTGGTGTCCTGTACAATTTTTATCTCAAAGATGGCCTTAGATGATCTTATGTGTGGCCGTAGTTTTTCAATAATACTGATCAGAGATGCCTTCCCTTTTTGGGATTTTGATCTATCATATAGTAGCTTCCTCCTTGTATTGTATGGTTTGTTTATGGCTGGGGTCCACCGGACAGGATGCCTGGCTTTGGAGGATTGGGTCTTGGTTTTATTTGGGATTGCATGATCCATGCATACGTGAAGGTGCTCATAGAATGCGTTTATAAAGGGTTGTGAGGTCTGGGCCATATTTTCCACAGGCACAGGGGCTGTGAAGGATTCCACCACAGTTTTGAGTAGTGTGACATTTGCTTTAGTGAATAATTTTCACTGTGTTTTTCTGGCCATGGGCTGGGACTGGGATGTGAATATCCAGTGAGATTACTCCCTGGTCTGATCTTACCAGTGAGGGATACACTTCTGGTCTTGGGCATAGAGTCCCCATATTGGTGATGATCAGGTCCAGCATGTTTTCCCCTGTTGTGGGAGTGGTAGCAAGTTGTTCCATAGCATTTTGGTTTATACATTCTGGGAACCTTTGGGCTAGGGTGTTGGGGCTAGGGTAATGCTCCCAGTCTATGTTTCGGTAGTTGAAGTCATCCAATATAATGGTGTTTGAGGAGACCTTCATATTTTCATGTGTTCTCCAGTCAGCCAAGTGTGGTTCCTGCGTTTAGAAGGGTGGTCTGTAGCAGGCTATGAACTGGAAGGCGGTTTTAGCCACTGTTAGTTGCACATGGATAGTCTCCGATGCTTCATGCTGTGCCACCAACCTGGGGGTGTGGGTATCTTTGAAAAATATTGATACTTAGTAGTTTATTCCATGTTTTGCAGCTGTAAAGCATGGTATGAGGTGTAACTTGTTAATGCTAGGGTGCTCTTGGGATCCTTGAACCAGGTTTCTGTTACTGCACAGATATCAACATTCTCCATGCTGAGGAGAGTTTGGAGTGCATGCATCTTGCAGTTTAGACTTCTAGCATTGAGTAGCATTACTTATGGTTTCTTATCCCTTGTGATACCTATGGAGGTGGGTTTGTGTTTTGAGCCTTACCTAAAAAAGGCACTATGGGGGTGACAAGAGCCTTTGGCAATATCCAAAAGGCCACAGGTGATAGGTGAAATCAATCCCTAGCGAAGCATCATGTCTTGTCGAGCATGACATCCCAGGCTGACAGGCATTGTATCCTCTTTCACTGACACCAATACTTAAGCCAATTGTTGTAATTGATTATCTTGTCTTCATACTGTGGCCTCATGTTTGGTGAGGGTAGGATGATACTCAAGGTCATCAAGTTTGCATATACTACATGGTGGTAAATGCTGTTTAGCACTACCTTACATTGTTTAACACATGGCATTCATGCCTCAGGTGGTGCTGCAGGGCTGCCTATGTCAGATGCACATACTGCACTCCCTATACATGTTTGGAAACAGGTAGTGTCAAGTTAGGCATCTCTTTTACTATATGTGTGAGTCAGAGAGAGGTATCATTTCCAGGGTTCCTACTGAGCCAGTGTATGTGCTATGCATTGCCTCTTTGCTAAGGCCAAGGCATACTGGGCACGCCTCCTTCTGCCTACTGGGGCAGGCTCAGGTTGTTCCTCCTCCGAGTCACGCTCTGCCTGTGATGGCCTTGGCACTGGTGGGGGGCTGTTTGGGCCAGGCCTATGCTGGTCCTGCTGCAGCTGTTTTCACAGGATCATATTATGTAGCATAGCACATACCATGACAATTTGGGTACATGTAGTTAGTGAGTATTGCAAGGCTCCACCAGATGTGTCCAGGCACCGGAACCGTGACTTGTGCAACCCAAACACATGCTCGATCACATTTCATGTTTGTGCGTTTGCCTCATTATGGCATTCCTGTTCAGGTGTGTGTGCATTTCAGATGGGTGTCATCAGCCACAGCTCGAGTGCATAGCCAGTATCCCCCACCAAGTGACCATGTGGGATGTCCCCATTGGCAAATGTCTGGTACAGCTGCGTCAGATGCCAGATATGGGAATCATGGTAGCTTCCAGGGCAGGCAGCACACACATTCATTATTATGCTCTGGGCATCACACACGACCTGGCAGTTGATGGAGGGGAAGCCCTTGTGGTTAATGTAGGCCCTACCTCGCTCACCGGCTGGTGCTTTGATGCGTATATGCGTGCAGTCTATTGCACCCACTACCTCAGGGCAGGGGTGGCTCATGCTATCAGACTGCCGGTCTGCAGCCCTCCCCCCTAGAAAAAACAATGAAAAAAAATCTGTGAAACAAAAAATCCACTCAGGCTGCTTTTATCAGCAGTACGGATGCAGAGAAAGAGGTACCCAGCAACCTGTGCTGTAGGATACCTAGGAATCTGTGCGGTCAACGACCGCACAGAACAGAGGAGCTCCGGACTGCTTCCCTTGCAGACAGGGCCAATGAGGGGTGAGCTGAGAGCTCTCACAGGGATTTTGTTGCACGGGCTTCGTGATTTATACTGCAAATGGTCACTGGCTGGATGGGTGTCATGCAGATGGATTTGGACATGGATTATGTGGCTTCGGATGTATTCTGTTGGTTGGTCGCTGGCTGGATTATGTTCTGTGCATGAAACAGGTAGGTGAAGATGTGTGTATGTATATGTGTGTGTGTTTGTGTGTGCGTGAGTGGGAGTATGAAAGAATGCATGTGTGTGTGTGTGTGTGTGTGTGTGTGTGTGTGTGTGTGTGTGTGTGTGTGTGTGTGTGTGTGTGTGTGTGAGTGTGTGTGTGTGTGTGTGTGTGTGTGTGTGTGTGTGTGTGTGTGTGTGTATGAGAGAAAATGTGTGTGAGTGACTATGACATAATGTGTGTGTGTGTGCTGTTTCCAAACTCTTAGTGGAGAATATCAGAATATACTGTATAAAGGAACTGAAAACAGTGTTTGTAAAATAAAAGCATTGTTTATACTGGTTTTCAAACTAAATCAACTCATTTTTGTATGGAATTAATACAGTCTCCACTAGAATTGAAAAAGGTGCCACTGCATTCTCGGATGTTATGCCGTATGCAATGTTTTTCCTCTTACTTTTTATTTCCCTCCAACTCCAGATAAATAAATATCGTGGCAGGATGCAAAATACAGTGGTCTGCCTCTTTGAATACATTTATCTGGATCTAGCATGGGATAATGGGGCTAGTTGTAATACACAATATTCTGTCTCTTTTTATTTATTTTTCTAGGGTTGGTGTGGAATATTAGAGGGAGACACAATAAGCAATGCTCTGCCTCTTTTTATTTACTGATCTGGAACTGGTATGGAATATAGTAGCCAGATGTGATATGCAGTGATCTCCCTCTGTTTAGTAAGTTAGAGCTTATATGCAATATGCACTGTTCTCCCTCTTTTTATTTATTTATTTATCTGTCTTGGTCTGGCATGGAATATCAGAGCAAGATGCAATATGTAATAGTCTGCCTCTTTTTATTTATTTATCTAGAAATGATATGGAAAGTCAAGATGAAATGCAATATGCAATGTTCTGCCTCTATTTATCCATTTATTTATCTATCTATCTAGAACTGGCATAGAATATCAATGCAATATATGATAGGCAGTGTTCTGAGTCTTTTCTATTCATTTATCTATAGCTGTTGTGGAATATCAGGGAGAGATAAAATATGCAATGTTCCACCATATTTTTATTTATCTAGAGCTGGTATAGAATATTGGAGTGAGATGCAATATGCAGTGCTCTGCTTCATTTTATTTATTAATCTAGAGCTTGTATGGAATATCAAGAAAGATGCAACATGCAGTGGTCTGCCTCTTGTTGCTTATTTATTTGGGTCTGATATAGAATATTGGCTTGAGCTGTAACATGCTATGTTCTGCCCCTTTTTTATTTAATTATTTGGGCATAGAATATTTAGGTAAGGCAGTGTAGCATGCTAAATGATAACAATGTTGTGGCTAGTTATTTTTTTTTTGGTGTGGTACAGTTGGTGGCAAGGGTGGATTTTTATGGCCACGGCTTTGTACAAAACTGGTATACTGCTAATTGAAGAACAAGTCTGATGACATTATGTAGTGGTAATGGAAGAAAATGTTGTTTGTTAGTTTCCCAGCTGGGAAGGAAGAGTGCTTTCAGGATGCATAATAGGGCAGCTGGTGAGATTTGAATGTGCAGGGCTCAGTACAAAGAGTGCTGAACAGAAGAATTCAAATGTATGTTTATAGGATGAATTTGTTAGAAAATAATTACCTTACTTTTTTCAAACCGATACTGCCAGCCATGTGATGTAGTGTCCTTAAATGGTAGAACACCCTACCAAAAGTGTGAACTGCAGTAAAATACAAGTGTAGGCAACTACTTTTATAAGGTGTGGTTATGTTATTATAAAGAAAGCGCAAGTCTGCATGCTAATTTTCAATGTTTTATATACATAGTAACTGATGTTGCAAGGTAGAGTTGTGGCATTTAAATGGCAATAATAATTACTGAAGTCAGATGAGCTAGTAGGTTATTAATATTATTCACAGTAAATACAGAAGCAAGTCAAAGCATGTGAATAAGAATGTGTGAGAAGTTTTCTTTTTGTTTTATTCTTACCATCTGTCACTGTGTGTGTGTGTGTGTGTGTGTGTGTGTGTGTGTGTGTGTGTGTGTGTGTGTGTGTGTGTGTGTGTGTGTGTTGCAAGCTAGGATATGCATTTGAAGCACACATTCAGTAGATAAGTATATATATATAATAGTATACATAGCCTCTGGATAGCTCCATAATCATTGTTGAGAGCATTTTAAAGTAGCAGACTTGAATAAAGTTCTAGTTTTATAGATCTGAGTGGGACAAGTGCATGCTGGAAATTTGCATAAAACTACAGAGCCTATTAATTTGACTGTGTTCTCTGGCTTGGTTTCTGGCTGTGTGGAGTCTCTGTCCATCCTTCTGTGCCAGTGTTGTTTCCTCCCACATCACAAATATGTGTAAATGATTGAATGAGCAGGCGTCCAAAATTCCCTACAGGTGTGCACATGGTATTTGTGCATGTTTTACTGTGCATGCCTACTGCAGTTGATAAATTGATTGGTATCCCCATTCAAAACTGATTCTGTGCTTCATGCCTACTTGTTGATAAAATAAACTCCTGACCCACTCCTATGGCCCCCATTCAGATAAATTTTATTTGAAGCCATTTTGCCCATTATTGTTTTAGTTGTGTTGGCTTTTGGAGATATAATGATGCATATTGGATACTTCTTTCTAGAAAATATATAGTTTGTGGCTATATGAAACTTACCTTGTTATCTTTGTTAGAGGTGAAATGGAAAATGTTGCTATGGTGGAAGAATTTGTACAACTGTGGCCTATGAAAGGCACAACAACAGAAAGAGACACATATAAACAGGTGACACAAGTTTTAGATAAAGTCCATTTGCTTCTAAATAGGCTTGTAGGTTTTACCACAGATGAAGCCCTAACTATGACAGTGAAGGATAATGATTTGATACATTAATGCTTAACTTTGTTGTTGTTGTTGTTGTTGTGTCTTTTGGCTTTTCCCAGTTAGGGGTCGCCACAGCGGAACTCCTGTCTGCTAATGATCGGCAGTAGATTTTTACGTACCGAGTTGCCAGCTCTGACGCACAAACTTCAATGAAGGTACGTCCATATTCATGCATGTCTCCACACAGCAGACACTCTAGCTGAGAAATGAACAGGACAACATCTTACTGTGAGGTGACAATGCTACCACAGCACCACCACCGCAGTATATTAATGCTTATCTTTGTGGTTCATGAAAATGTTGTCCTCCATTGTATTATTCACCAGGAGCATGTTTGTACATAGTCATTTAAATGCAACTTATTATGGAAAAATAATATATATAAACAAAAACCACTTGAACCACACTGAAATTGCTGACGTCAATGCAAATTTATAAATTTGCATTGACTTCAGTGATTTCAGCATGGTTCAAGTGTTTTTTGTTTATATATTTGTTTATATATTTGTTCGCTTCTCTTACCACTTGATTTACTGTGAGTTCAACCATTTCATTTTACATTTTTACTTATTATAGAAAACATAGTTTGTGATTCCAAATGGCTTAAGGGGATGGGGAAAACATCTGAGATAAGACTTCCCCATCAAATTAAACTTTTCTGATTCACAGACTACTGTCTCTGAGGTTTTCTCCTTGTGGAGGCCTCAACACAGAAGAAGGTCTCACAAACAGAAAGTACAGTTGTGTACACTTACCATAAATGTAGATGTTTGAGTGTATTCACTGATGCAGTCATCACATTTGGGTTATCTGCTTGCAGTAGCCCTCAGTCGGCCTGATTAACAAAGTCTTGGGTCCTGCGTCAGTTGCTGTCCCTTCTTCGTGACATCAGGTCATCAGGGGAATAAAACGTGCAGCCGACGCCATTACATCAGTTTGTCTTGCCCCAGATGTCAGGTGCCTCCCTAATGGGAAGCAATTAAATCTATAAATATACAAGGTTATACGGTAAGCAGTATTGCCAACATTGAAAGCCTTTCTGTTGTTGCCATGCAGAGAATACTTGCATAAACAGATAATGTATAAGCCTTGGTTATTGAAATTCATATGGCAGTATTTGTAATAAAGGACAGAATTACATTATATTAAGCTCATTACAGGCTTTACCTGCAAACTAAACAGAATGCCAATCTATCATGTGTGGTCCATATCATGTGCAGTAATCCTTTAAGCAATATATGTTAAGCTTGTTTCTTGTTTGCTTTTCATTTTTTACCTTGATCATGTTTTCCCCATGAAACAAGTATATAGTTGTTGTCAGGCAGCAGGTATTTTTTGGATAAGAAACATTTTTACAAGTGGGGGTATCACAGCGATTGCTACTTTCAGCATGTTACTTGGTACTTTCATAAAGCTGAATATAAATTATAATTAGAAGTGGAGTGCAAGGAGAAGTGATTTGAGTTAAGTGCTGCTTGTTTTTCTTATACTTGATTTTGACTGGCATTCCAGTAATGTATTTAAAAAGTAATTTATTTTTTCATGCCTCACAACCTTTTTGTTTCCATCTAATTAAGTAAGCTGTCATGCACCCAATGGATTGAAATATTTTTTTTCTTCTACACTTCATTTTGTCTTGATTGGACACTCATAATGATGGTTTGGCACCCAGGGCAGCGTATTTAAAGTTTTTGTGGTTTTTAGCATAGCTCCTCCCCTTTCTAGTTGGTCACACCCGTTCCCATTGACCCCACCCATTCAGCTGTCTCCTGCAGCCCCCCCCTTTGATTTGAAGCCACCAGCCGCCACTGCCTCAGGGTATTCTGCTATTTGCTGGAAGAGACACATATTGCTGGCCAATACCTCACGGGAATTGGGGAAATATACATGATCACCAACATGTGCTGACATGGCATCCAGGAACTGGTGCAGTACCCTGGATGCTGATGCCTGTGATATCCCCATCATATCACCAGTTGGTCTCTGAAAGGTACCTGTTGCTAGTATTCTTAGGCCAACACATACCTTGGTTTCCACTGGGATGGGTTCCCCTCTGTTGGTTCTGTGTGTGAGGCGTGGCCTGCACAGCTCAACAATTTGCTGCAGGAGGTCTCTGTCCACTCTATAGCACTCCACTATCTCCAGCTCATGTAACCCCTGGTAGGTGACCCTGGGCCTGTACACTCTTCTAAGCCTCCTCACTGTGGGTTGTCCGGCAGCATTTGCATTGTCACCACCCTCAGCATGTTGCATATGTCACCTTATAACAGCAATGGCAGTCCCTAGCATTTTTTGCCTGAGTGTGTTTTTTTTTCAGTTTTCACTTCTAGTAGCTTACTCCAGTGCTGCAGTGTCTCCTGAGAGAAACAAATTGCACTGTTGTTTGCAGAGTTTTAAGTGCTGGGCTGGGATAGTGTTCTGCCTGTGTAATTGCCTGATTCTGATTGTTTGCACCTGCTAGCTCTACTAGTATTCCCTGGTAGCTTCCTACTATTTGTTGTGCTTCCTTTTCCCTTTCTGTTTCCTCAGGGGAGCGACACGCATACAAGCGGAAACACACTCACAGCAGCTCACATGCACGCACACATGCTTAGATGGACTAAAACTTGCTTATTTGGGTTAAAACGCGCACACACCAGTGCAAACACACTTACAGGTCTTCCAACAGCCTTATACATGCTTACTCCAGCTTAAACGTGCACACTCACGCTTCCACACGTGCACTCTGTCTTACTCGAGTTTACAGGCGTGCACACATGCGCATACCCGCTCAGCAAGAAACTTTGGTGTTATCCACAGTATACACCTTCCATTTCTTGGCTTTCCCTGGCCTACCTGTTGACACACCTCTTTCCATGATGTCTAACTGACAGCTAACACATGCCACTGTGCTCCAATGAGCTTCACTACTTTCATACATACTCCCTTGTGATGTCACCTATCTCCTACTCTGTTCCTCCCCATATCCTACTCCTACACTCCACTGACTGTGCTCATTTGCTATGTAAAAGTGTGATTCACTATCCTAGCACTCATTTACATAGGATTGCCTACTAATGCTTGGTTACATGTCTTAGACTGGGCTTCTCCCCTTAGCAACCCCTACTCGGTGACAATGTTGTCTTCAGCCTGCTATTCCCTTACATTGTCACTTAACAATTTTCATAAATTCCACGTTTGTGGCTTTTATTGTCTTATTTTATGATTTTTATAGTTCACCCCGTTTGCACAGCTCTGCGCTACACTTAAACATCGGAAATCGCTGAAAAAAAAATATTTTTATTTTAATTTTGCATCTGGGAAACTTTCCAATGGCCATATATTTGGCCATTGACATGCTTCCTCAACCATATGCAACCTTTATTTGGAGATGACAAGGCTCCACTGTGCTATTTACAGAGTGGTACTCAGTTGTCAACTGAGTACATTTCTGCAAGCTAACACGTCTCCTACTCAGACAGGTTTGTGCTTCCTGGATCGCAAATTTACCTCATTTGCATGCCTTTCGGCTGCAAGTGAGGTCATTTGCATATCCCAGCCCTGTCCGTGTAGGAGACGTTTTAGGAGCTCTCTTACATGCCCCTACAGGCTGTTCCTGGATCACTCGTCAGACATGATGGCTGCATGGAGTCTTACTCTACTCATAGACTCCGTGCAAGCCATCGTGAATTTGGCCCTATGTCTAATTTTGGTATAATTATTTAATCTATAGTTTTTTTGTATTATTTTGAAAGATTGTAAAATTTTTGTTCTTAAAATGTTTAGAATACTTTGGAGTTTTATACCTGGGCCTCTGTGGAAAATGAGCTCCTACCCAGAAAGACTTTACCGGTAATCGAATCACAATAAATAAATGCATAAATACATAAATACATAAATAAATAAATAAATCAAGGGCATGCATGAATGTAAAATTTTAAGTTATCATGAAAGACAAAAGTAACTGAACCAGTACAGTGCCTCATTTAGATATTTAAGAGGAGACCTTATTCAGGCGTTTAGGCCATTTAGAGACAACAACCTTTGTGAATGTTTGGGATTATCAAAAAGTAGTAGAGAATCATCAGACAATATATGCTGAAGATTATATATATAAGAATGAGGGGTGTTCTAGTTCTTTCTTTGGGAGAGTAGCTGATGCATGGAATAGATTACCAAATTAAATTAAACCAATCAATGCTTTAGATATTTTTAAGAACAGCCTGGACATTTATTATCGGAATGACTGTTCTGGTATATTGGTAGGCTAGAATGGCATCATTGCCAGTGTCTGAAATAATGTGTATGTATGCATGTATGTCAGGGCTTGTTAATTCATTTCAAGGGGGTCATTTTATCACTTTATACCTCACTGGCAAATACAATGTAAAATCAACAATTATCTCATACTATCCATTCATGAATTTTCCCATTGTGCTATAATATATACATTCACTGCTATTGCCTTGGCTGTACTTAGAAGTACAATTTTAGTATAATATCCCAGACTTATGTATAACCTCTAATAATGCTCTTGCCTCTACCTGATACTCCAGTGCAAAGTGCTCAGTGTTTTATATTTGTAGGCACACATTATGTTTTTATGTTGTACTTCAGTCTTACTGATTTGAGTCTTCTGTGTAATTATAGAACCATCTGCCTGATGAGCTTCATCTGCAAGGCCATGAAATGGATTATAATATTCCTGATAAACTATAATGTAAAAAAATATTATATGACTAAACCCCTAGTTGTTTGATATTGTTAAGGTTAGATCCTGTCTAATAAATCTGGTCATTTTTGATAGGATAGAGCAAGGTGTGGAAAGGGGTCATACTGCCATCCAGAATACCTTGATCTTGACAAATCATTTGATAAAATTTCATATGACAATCTTATAAAAAAAAGCAAAATATGTTCCAAACTGAACCCTATATAGTTAGGTGGACAGCTGAGTTGTTGAGGAACAGAACCCACACTGTGAAAGTGGTAGGCATGGTTTTAGAGGGCATGAATTATAATATTCCTGATATTATATGATATGATATTATATAATGATGAATAGGAGTTGGGAGGGTGGCCTAATGGTTAAGGTGTTTGCCTTACAAACACAAAGGTGCAGGGTTGGAGTCTCACAAGGGATAATTGGATAGGCTTAAATGGGCGCAAAGGGGCAGTTATCACACCTTTTCTTTGTGACAGCTATGTCTCTGCTCTCCAAATCAAGAATCAGAAACATTGGTTAACCAAGTTTACCTTGCCTTACAAACACAAAGGTGCAGGGTTGGAGTCTCACAAGGGATAATTGGCTAGGCTTAAAATGGCTCGCAAGGGCAGTTAGCCTAGTACTAATCTATGAACCTATGAACCTATGAAAGTAAACAGTGAGGTTCATAGATAGATAGATAGATAGGTACCACAGGGTTCTTTGCTCACACCTTTTCTTTGTGACAGCTATGTCTCTGATCTCCAAATCAAGAATCAGAAACATTGGTTAACCAAGTTTACCAATGACTGTAAACTGGGTGTTATACTTGAATCCTGTTCTGAAATGCAGAAACTGCATGTTAGTAGCTGTTGTGCTGACAATGGGCTAAAATTAACTGTGGAAAAATGCAATATTGCTGCATTTGATCAACAACCCCCCCACCCCCAACATATGGCATAGAAATTCAAAATGAGGATGCAGTGAGTGACCTTGGAACATGGGTAGGTAACACCCTCTCTCTGGCCACCATTTTGCTATGGTGGTGAGGATCATAGGATCATATGAGTTATAAGGCATCCAAGCTATGTGGCTGTTCCTGCCTTTTTATAACCCACCCTTAGCTTCTGCTTCTCTTTTTAAGGAGGCCCAGGCAAATTATAACCAGGGTGAATTTGTGAATTCCCAGCCAGTTGTTCAACTATTTTTTAAAGGCAGACAGGATGTTTGTACCAGAGAAGGGTAGATGCTGTGTGACAAATCTATCTCTCATCCAAATCTTATTTATTTGTTAGAGTATATTTTTGTCTCTGGCCCTAGTATAAGGTGGACTGTTTGATTTATTTAGTCATAAGAGCACTTGGACTACTTTTTTTCTTACACAGCTGATCACATGTAGTACTTCCTCTAGGCACAAAGAAGCCTTGATCCCTATATATTCTGCACTGATCAGATCCATCATCTAATAAAATATGTCCTTAGGGATGTATTTTATTATAAAATATTAAACAGGGAGACTGCAAATGGTCCTGATTAGAAATCATGGGACTTGAGAATTTGAACTATCTAGAGAGGTTGGAGGCCTTGTCCCTGTGTTCAGTGTCCTTCAAATCATTACGGGTGATCCATTCCCTGTCTTCTGGGCGATTAGGAATCCAGCAGTCCAAGACCTATTATTTCCCTACAAATCAATAATTAGAACCAGAGGTCTGAATCTGTTTCAGCAACTAAGTAAATCATGGTTGACATACAAATTTGTCAATTAAACTATCACTTATGTGGAAAAACTTCCTCTCCAGATCAAGCAATGTGATATGCTGCCTTCCTTTAACAAAGAATTAGAGAATTGTATTGGCATTCATAGATGAGAAGGAAACAGATAATTGGATGGGTATTTTTAAATTCATCCCAGCCTTGACTGCCCTATTACTTCCTGAAAAAGGAACTAAGGTCTAAGAATGGATACTGGCAAAGTGAAAAGATTGCATGGCCCGGCTGACATGTACATTATATGATTCTGTTATTCTATGGTTCTATTGTTCTAGTCCCTATATGCTCTTGGATCCTGGTTGTGCTTTGTAAACTAGCTATTGATACAGACTGGAATGCCCTTTCTTTCCACTACTTCACCCTTGGTTGGTTTTGGTGGGATTCAAACCCCTTTGGTACCAGTTCAGCAATAAATTTGATGACAAGAGCACCACGACCTCCACATTTGGTGGCAGTGGTGTTACTCATCCTTTACATTTGGGGGCAGAGTTGCCTCCTATCCTATACATCTGCAGCCCAGTAATGAGGATAATAGAACTGAAGTTATTCAGCACAAAGCAGCATGTGTTACCAAAGCTGTGTGTGAGTTAACCTCCACAGCCACAGGATAAAAGTTCAGAGAATACAGGAGAAAGGTAGATGAAGGTAACACTGGGTATCTTGTAAAAGTCAGCAAGAAGTCTCCAGATACTCAAGAGAAGAGGGAGTCCCTGTACTGGGATAAACGATTCCAGGATGAGTCTGCAGTTGGTCATTATATGATCAATGTTCTGCCCTGGTAACGATAATGTAAATAAATAAACAAACGTTTAAAAAATCTATTGTTGTACAAACAATGGATACCTTAGTTTCAGACTTCATGCCATGCAGAAAATGCATGCTAACACAACTCCTGTTATTCTAGCAACTTTCTAAGTTTACAAGAGCAATATTTAAAATCTGTCACTATTTGTGAGCCTTTGTCCCCCCATTATTATAGGCTTTGTCAAGATTTCTTAATTTAAGAGGTTGTGAGGTATGGGGAGAAGTAGGCTAGCACTTGTGGCCATAGCCAATGATATTCTTTTTGTAGGCTGCGTTGGCTTAAAATAAGATAGCTTATTCAGAACTGTTATTGCCCTAAGACTGCAAAGGATATAACAAGGTACTGCAGGACTTATGAGCAGTGCCAGAAATTTGGCTAGGAGGAAGAAAATGCCTAGGCTGATTTGATGTATATTGATGAATCATTTCAGAGGTTCACTATGGATATTGTGGGACCTCTGAGTACTTCAAGTTCCAAAGGTAAGACATAAATCCTGGTAGTTGTCATGTATGCCGATGCTACCCAGAGGTGGTGGTTTGGTCTTCCATTGAAGCAGAAAAAGGAGCAAATGTTTTGCTAGCTATTTCCAACAGGGCTTATTTTCCCAAGGACATACTGAGATATAAAGGTGCCAACCTTATGCCACACCTGCTAGCATACTTGTTGAAGTGCTGTGGGGCAAAGCACTTAAAGACTACCCCCTACCTGAATATCATGTTGATATTAATTGCACACTAGTTCAAGAGGAAAAGGGACAACTATTTGCCCCATCTTTTCTTTTCACATCGGGAGGTATCCCAAAAAATCTAAAGTTTTTCACCCTTTCAACTACTGTATGCCCATGGGTGAGTGTGACTCTCACACGGCATATATTGTGGAACATGTCCTAAACCCCAAGACTAAGCTTCAGGATCACCTGTCATAGGTACAACAGCAGAAAAAGTCTAGTATGACAGGACAACCAGGGTCTGAGAGCATTATGTATAGTAAAAGGTGATGATATTTAATTCTGTGGAAAACAACAAACTGCAGATAATCAGGGAAGGTTACTTCACAATTGTAAAAAAGGAGGGTGATGTCAGCTACATTACAGAGTTGTCAGGCAGGAGGCCAAAGCACAGACTATACCATATTAACAAGATGAAGCCCTATCATGACAGAGAGGTCCTTGTACTTAGCATGTGCAGTGAGTTGTAGGAGGAAAAAGGTGGGGATCTAGAGGTAGACCTATTTCAGGATGCTCAATCTGACACCTCTGTGGAATGGGGTTGACCCTCTCTCCACATCTAATCCCTAGGTAGATTCAGGAAATCTGAGCAGTATTGTAGGAAACTGAGGATATGTTTACTGCTAAAGCAAGATATACCCAATTGGTGGGTACCACACAGACATACAGCACTAGTGACCAGTCAAATAATCTCCCTACAGAGTGAATGAGAATTGGACAAACGCTGTCAGATGAACTAAAGGACATCATACCTCTCAATTGTCCAGATTTTTGCTTCATAGTTTTGGTCTGCTCCTTGTAAAATGTGTGTTTTTCTGGCAAATCAGTGAGGATTGATTTCACAAAATAATGACAATTTTTTTTAGTTTTAGAGTTCATATTCTTCAGAAAATGAATGGGAATACAAAACCTTTTATTCTAGCAACTCTCTAAGTTTATAAGGGCAATATTTAAAATGTGTCCCTATTTTCTTGAGCCTTTGTTCCCCCATAATTTTTGGCTTTGTCCAGATTTTTCATACCAAGAGGTTGAGAGGTATGAAGGGTATGTTGGAAATGGGAGGAATCCAGAAGTCCAACATAGGTTCATAGGTTCATAGTATAGTACTAAGCTAACTGCTCTTGAGAGCCATTTTAAGCCTAGTCAGTTATCCCTTGTGAGACTCAAACCCTGCATCCCAACAGCCCCTGGACCTCATCGATGGAGCTGATGCCAAAGAAGGATATCTACACCTAGTTTTCTGTAGACTACAGGAAACTGACAAGTCTCCCAGAGTCAAATACTTTCTCAATGGCCAGGACAGCTGAAGCCTTACATCAACCAGGTGGGGCTAACTGTCTAACTGTGATTGACATGACCAATGGTTTCTTGTCAGGTACCCTTGACACCTTCAGCCAGGGAGATGTTAGCATCTGTGACCAAATTTGGGTTATATGAGTTTACAGAAATACCTTTTAGTGTGATGAATGCCTCAACAACTTTTTAGAAGTTCTAGACTACAACATAACAAGGGCAGGTGATTGTATGCCTACTTATCTAGATGGCATTGACATTTATAGTATGTACTGGCCAGAACATCAGCAACTTGTCAGGGAAGTGTTGTTTACTTATTTATTTATTTATGTGTGCATTTGTCCTTTGGTAAATGGGAAAGTCCAAATCACCCAACTGCTCATTTTCAGCTGAGGCCCAGGGAGAAAAGCTCCAAAACAGACTCAAAACCACTTAAACAGTAATTAATTAGTAATTATATGCAAGGGGAGAAAAACCCTGCAACAGATTAAATATTTTACAATGAGCTGAGGAGAAAGACTCCACAACATGCTCATAAACACATGTTATAATAGCTGATAAACAAATTGTGTATAAGGGGAGAAAATCTCCACAACAGGTAAAACACAAATAGATTGAAATACATTTATAGACTATTACTATGATAAATTGCGATCAAGAATAGAATATGAGCTGCAAGTAGCAAGATACTTTGCAGAAGTGGATAGCCTACATCATGTAAACTAATACATAGTTATTCAGAATACTGACTATATTTCTAATAAAATATGGAGGTGAATAATAATAGAATATTCTGCTGTCAAAATAGACAGAGAAATATAATGAGATATGGAAGAGTAATGAGCGAGAAGGATAAATAAGAACATGGAGAGACAGAGTTTATTATTAGAGAGATGAGAATGTTATGGAAGGACATTTGAGAGAAAAATAAATAGCAGTAAGTGTCGACTGAAGAGGTAGAAGAACATACATTAATTATATAGTATCATTAAAATGAGAACTTCTTATGATGTTAGGTAAGATATGAAGGTGCTAATGAATTAAGAGTGAGAAAGGCAGTGTTTTATAGTGAGTCAGTAGTCATGCATCAGTTTTGAAGGTTATGCAGGTACACAATACAATATACAATGCACAGCGTACACAGGTACAGGTGTCAGATAGGTATTCTTTTACACTGGTCTTGAAAGTGGAAAGTTTGCTAGTATGTTTAAGTGATAAGGGGGATAGAGTTCTAGGAGTTGGCTACATAGCTGGATTAGACAGATGTGATTTGTAGGAAATGAGGATCATTATGTTTTCATATTAAAGAGGCATAGTAGGGGTGTAGATTGTAATAAGTCTATTCGGACTTTGCTTTGCTCTGGTTTGTATTAATTTGTGGACCAGATGCAGTTGGGTGTAAGTGAGTTGTTAGGCAATTTAAGCCTATCAAGCTATTTTAGGGCTAATCATTGATAGGTTCTGTTTGATGAGTTAGTGGCAAATTTTGTTGTAGCACTGGTTTAGTTTATTTTACTGTTTTGTTGTAGCAGTAGTTTACTTTATTCTGGATTGAAGCTTGAAGGTTGAGCTGCACTGGAGAGTCATATAGTAAAATAGGAAGTAGGAGTGCAGTGGCCAGGGATTTCCTGGATGAATCAGCTAAGTATTTTTTTTTTGTTGGTGTTCTATAGAATATCCAAAATTTTGGGTGAGTTTTTTTGATAACCTGTTGCACATGCAAGTCAAATTTCAGGTAATCATCAATAGTCATGCCTAGTAGCTTCATATGGAGGATGAATTCTTGTGGGGGTGTTATCAGATGCTGTAATTGAGACATTTTGTTTGAGGTGTGTAAGGGTTTTGGGGAAGAATAATACCAGCTTTGTTTTTTTTTTTTTTTTTTAGATTGAGTTAGAATCTGGAAGTTGTTGAGTCAGCTTTCAGCTGATGAAAATGACTCTTGGTTAATGTGTTATAGAGTAACTAGGTTAATGGCAGAAAGATTAATGTGGATTCATCAGCATATTGTATGAGGCGTGCTTGATATTTGTAGATTGTTAGTAAATATGTTGAAAAGCAGTGGTCCCAGAACCTTGGGGAACAGCAGTTTTGATGGGTAGGAAGGATGAATATGAATTAATCCATTAACCAGAATAGAATCTATTGGAAGGACAGCTGGGGAACCATTTTGTGGAGGTGTTTCACAGGCCAAGTGAAGAGTTTTTTAGAAGTATAAGCTGTGGGAAACAGTATCAAAAGCTTTGGATAGAAACATGGATGAAAGCAGCTGTCCTTTGTCTCTGGCTATGTTAATAGTGTTGGTGAAGTTCAGGAGAGCTGTGGTGGTGCTATGCCCTGGTCTGAAACCATGTAGTGTGGGTGGAAGATGGTTGTTCATTTGTAAATGAGTCATTGATTATGACTGCATTTTTCAAGGACTTTTGAAAGTGGGAGAGAATGGCAATAGGTCTAAAGTTGGATATATCATTGGAGTTACCTCCCTTGTTAAGTGGGATGATGTGAGATTTTTTTTTCATTCACCTGGGACATGTGATTCCTGAATAGATCTATTTATGAGACTGGATACTGGAAATTAAATTGAGCTGGCTGTTATTTTTGGAAATCACAAGGAATTCCATCTGGAACTAGTGTACTTGAATTAACAGGTGTGAGGTATTTCTTGATTGCTGTAATGGATAGTGGTTGAAAGGAAAATGGGTGAGTATTAGTGGACTTAGTGGAAGTAAGACAGAGTGAGATTTGATCAGGTTATCAGAAGAAGTTGAATGTTTTGAGTTTGGTTGTGAAGTAGTTTAGTGATGCTACAGATAAAGTAATCATTGAAAGTGTTGGTTGTTTTTTTCAGGTGTGCAGTGGGGGTTGAGGCTTGGTTGCACATATGAACTAGGCTGTAGTATTTTAGATATGCTGGCCTAGAAATGGTTTAGAATTTTTGCATAATCTGTTCTGCAAACTGATGTTGCATTTAGCTTTATTTTATATGTATTTATATTGTTGAAGATTGTTTTGTGTTTTATTATTGAGCCTTGCCTTCCAGGCTTTATCTCTGTTCCTCATTCATTTCCTGGTGGTAGGAGTGAGCCAAGGAGCAGGATTATTTTGCACTCTACTAAGCCTTCGAGGCAAGCTGTTTAGTAGTTCCATATATATCTTATTAAAATAGACAACAGCATCATCTAGTAGCAAGAATTTTAGGATGCTCCACTTTTGGGATTGTAGTGAGTTGTTAAACAGTTCTGGTCATGCTGCAGGACGATTTTGTATGTGTGTTCCCTGGGAGAAATAGGACATTCTCTTTTGGAATATATGAGCAAGTGGTCACTAAGTGTGCTAACTAAGGTGCTGTGGGAGTCTAGATTGTTAAGGTAACTATTTTTCAAGTTGATTCTGGTTAGATCACTGATAAGTTTTGTTTTTGTTTTATTTTATTGTAAAATTATTGTTGTTAAAATGTTTTGTAATAATTTGGAGATTTTCTCCCCAGGCTTCCACTGAAAATGGCCTTCCACCTATTCGGACTTTCCTGGTAATCAAATGTCAATAAATAGATAAAATAAATAAATAAAATACGTTGAACAAAATTGTATAGATTTATATTATAAGGCATTGTCTCAGAGCTGAGTCTTGACCAGTCAATTTTAACATTGCCAGGTGTAATTCTCTTCGTGTGCATATTGTGGCACAGCCAAGATAGGCTGTCCTGCATTGTGCTTATATTGTCTCCAGGTGCTATGTAAAGGGCTGGTATACATATTGTTTTAGTTATTCTCATTAGGGGTAATATATGATTATCGACCATGGGCTAGGTAAGGTCAATCTATAACCAAATAGGTAGGTTATTTTGATCACAAAAAGGGAAATTGTCTGAGATTAAAATAGCTCACAATGGCAACTAGCCTAGTACTTATTTATGAACCTATGTGGATTTAGTTTTATGTTATTTTGAAGGAGGATATGGGAAACTGGAAAAGTGACAGGTTTATGCTACTGTGGTACATTATTGGTACCCCTTGTGCTTTTTTGTTTAATCTATTGGGGGAATATTCTGTGTTACTGATATTGTTATTGCTAATATGTCAAAGGGAGTGAAGATGTTATCCATGATTGCAGTTCTGGAATTTTGTTTACAATCCTTCTAAGTTTCATACAGAATAGATTGAGTGTTCTGCTTCTGTTTCTTACTTTGTCAAGAAAGGAGCTTAGGTTTTCAAGCAGAGTTGGTTTATTATTTGTAGAGTAACTTAGTGCCTGACAGGGTCAAGGGCTGGGGTGAATGTCGCCTGCTAGCAGTAGATATAGTAGTACATGTAAATGAGTATACTGTTTTAGTTTAGGTGGAACAGCTGATGAAAATAGTTTTGAACCTTTTTTTAAGGTATGGAATATTTTAGGTTTAATGAGGGTTGTGTAGTTATTTTTATATAAGCAGGGCTTGATAGTGAATGGGATGGATGAAGGGGTTGTATTGTAATCATGTGTCTTTTGTTAGTAGATGAAGTAGTCAGGGAGTTGTATTTGGTAAGATGTAGAGCAGTTTAATAATATAAATATGACAGAAGTTAGAGTGAGACATTGTCCCATAGTGGGGAGTTTAGGGTATGGGGTGTTTTAAAGGAGAGTACATTATGATGATGAACATCAGAGTACAGGCATTGTCAGTTATAGTATTAGGAGATTCAAGAGGTTGTTATTGGTTAGGTAGGTTTTTCAGAAGGAAGCTGTTGCAGATAGGTAGTATTGTTATTGTTTTATGGGTAGGGCAAAATATTTATAAGCTGTAGTAATTTGGAGGTGTAATAAGGAAAAATACACACACACACACACACACGTGTGTGTGTGTGTGTGTGTGTGTGTGTGTGTGTGTGTGTGTGTGTGTGTGTGTGTGTGTGTATATATATATATATATATATATATAGAGAGAGAGAGAGAGAGAGCGGGAGAGAGCTATATGTTTCAGCTGCAGAACTAGGCATCCTAGAGAGAGAGTGTGTCTATGGGGTGGAGGGGGCATTAACTCACTATTAAAGGGAGGGTAACTAGCAGGCAGATTTTATTTGAAATAAGCACTATTAAACTACAAGCACAGTTAAGGGGTTGGTGCTGACTGCATCCCAAGTCTTATGTACATACCTATAGTGGTCAGTGCTATAGATCAAAAGCCAAGCAAGTTATTTTTGAGGATTTCAAATTATTTGTAGCAATAACACACAGGGCTATTAATGCAGGCTGAAAAGTCTTGCTTGCTTTAGTACAGGTACCCTTTGTTCTTTTAGACTTGCTTTCAGGTTGGCCTCACAGCTAGAAACAGTGCACATTAGGAGGACGAATTGTGGTTGCTTAATAGCTGGGGGATGGCACAGACCTTTATCTAGGACAAGAGATGAGAAGGCAGAAAGAAAGAAAAAGTAATTAATGCTTGAGAATGAAGCCACAATGGCCAACTACCATAGTATGAATGTTATAGGGGAATACTGTGTTAGAAAACCAGCCTTCTCTACATGTCTACTGAAAAAGCTTTGCCAAAGAGTACTAAGACTTCAGCAAGCTGAAAACGTCAGGAGGAGATATAACAGACAGGGCTCAAATGTAGAAAATTATGCAGACGACTTAATCCACAAAAGGAAAGCCAGCCTTCTCTGCACGCCCACTGAAACCGCTTTGTCCAAGGATATTGACACATCAGGAAGCTGAAAATCTTCTGTGGGTCATTGTGTAGATAAGGCTAAAATATAAAAAATATACTGACTGGGCTGTTTTTTGTGGGGGAGGGGATAGCTGCAGATCACCCCTTCCTAAGGAAGATTATATTACTAAAATGGGCTTTACCAAATCTTTTTCAAACAGTACGATGAATATAACAGCAAAGCATAGTTAAAAGACATGATCTGCTCCTCAAACATTATGAATATATAATTTTATATATATATATATATATATATATATATATATATATATAGCACATAGCTATAAAGACTAACTTCAGCAAGAAAATAAGAGGCAAGCAGCATATACTATATATTATTACATATACTGCCAGTAAAATATATGCAGGTACATGGAACTAGTGCCTTTTGGTTACTGGCAGCACCGACACTGTTGTTTGCGAGTATGGGGAGATATAACATTAAAATAAGTAGAATCGTGTCTAGCATAACCTCATGCAGGTCTGAAATCATATAGCAACCGATTTAAAAGCTTATACCTGTTTAATGTTAACAAGGTCTAAAGCTCGTACCAGCTGGACATTACAAAGTTCTAATACAATGATGTGTACTCTGATAGCACAACTGTTCTATATCAGCATCACTAGTTAATCTAAATTTTTATTTTGCAAATTAGCAGAAATATTACTAATCGACCTTTCTAAAGCACAATTGTAAAGAGAAATTTGAGGTGAAAAATAATATAATCGGCTGTCTTTTTAGTCTCAGAATAAGCTAACAGTCATAACCAAGCTGTGTAGATCCAAAGAATACCCATCTACATACAAAATACAGATAGTCTGCTACAGAAGTAAAGAAAAAGAAAGTTAAATCCAACACAGCAGCCATCACAGTATTAGAAACAAAGCAGAACATTTAAGTAGTCCTCTGTCTAACAAAGCCTAAACATTCTTCAAGTCGTTGTGCATTCCTGGTGCAGAAAACGCACGTTAACAATCAGAGGGCAGTAACAGTACAGAGCTTATAAATGGTGCATAGGTCTTTGCTGAATGTTCAGATTGCAAAGGGCAGGGTTAGCTATCAAGGCTACCAAGTGTCAGATCGAGATGGCAAGGTATCTTATCTGAATCCCAAACAGGGTGGTGGAATGATTACGATGAAATCTGCCAATGTTTGGGATATTCAGGCATGGTCCACTATTACTACTAAGAAAAAAGTACTAGCATTCTTAGGGACAGCAGGTTACTATAGGAAACTTACTCCCCAGTATAGTACAGTAGCTCATCCGCTAACAGACTTTACCAAGACAAACAGCAGAAATGGTTGTCAGGCCACCAGCCTGTGAACAAGCATTTCAAAAGCTCGGGTAGACTCTTGGTACATCTGTTGTATTAGCCAGTCCTAATTACAGTAGGAGATTCATTATACAGGCAGATGTTTCTCATGTAGGGTGGTAGCTATGTACCCAGGTTTCTTCAGAAGGAAAAGAACACCCAGTTGTGCACCTGAGTTGGAGAGTTCAACCCATGTACTACTCTTATATAACCATAGAGGAATAGCATCTCTGCATAGTTTGTGCTTTGCATAAACTACAACACTACTTGCATGGCTTGTATGGCAGAAAGGTCACAGTGCTTACTGACCATAACCTTTTAAAATAGCTACATAGAGAATGCAGAGTGAATGGGAAACTTCTCAGATGGAATTTAGCTTTGCAGTCCTATAACACAACTCCCCAACTTCACTGTGGTAGAGCCAGCAGTAATGCATGGGTTATCTCGAAAAGGTATGGGATAATTTACCAAAAAAAATGCACCATTTTCTCAAGCTTTATTTATTGAGTGATGCTTCCAAAAGACTTGCTTGAGGTCTTGAGTTAACTCATTACAGCCTAATGATGCCTCCAGGTATTTCTACAGTTGCAGCCTACTAAGGCCTGTAGGTGTATAATCTAACTTGTACATATTTGGATTAATAAATCCCAAAACATGCTATATACAAGCTATTGTAACATTTCATCTTAAAGTTTATATGACAGGTGACACAAATGCATGCATATTTGACCACCGTCAAGTGCTGCTATGGTGATATCACTTGTTTTTCATATGTTTTTTATTTATCCTGTTATAATGTTCATATTTCTCTACATATCTCAACAAATAGGTAGCACAGACAGACCTGTTTAACATCATATGAATTATCACAAAAAAAGAAATCGAACGCTGCGAACTGTATATGTGTAGCTTGAGGTGTTACTGAGATATTCTATATTGTTTACAAAATATTATAAAATGGATATTCACTTATTTAAGACCTATGAAATCATGTTAATTAGAATGAATGCAATTAACACCATCACTGTAATGACATGTTTGTGTTGAACAGTTTGCCATTTACAACACTGTAGTAACTCTTACATTTCCAGAGATATGAACATTGTTTGAAATCTGAGGCTATAACTTCATTCTGTCAAAAAGCTCAGGATGCAGTCGTTGGAAGTTGAGTACAAACCTCTAGTGCTTCCATACCTCTCAACCTCTTAAATCAAGAAATCTGGACAAAATCATAAATAAAAGTGGGACAAAAGCCCAAAAAGAGAGGCAATTTTTAAATATTGCTCTTCCAAACTTAGAAAGTTGATAGAATAACAGGTTTTACATTAGCATTAATTTTCTGAAGGGTATGAAGTCTGAAACTCAAATGTATGTCATTATTTTCTAACTTCAGTCTTTAATGATGTGCTACTAATTTGGCAGAATACCACAATTTTATGAAAAATGGATCAAAAATATAAGGCAAAAATCTGGACATTCTGCGAAGATCTGTACAGTTGAGAGGTATGAGTGCTTCTCTGGAATGAATGAGTTAAAGGTGGATAAAGATGAAGCCAGGGGTATTGCAAGGCTAAAATTAAAGCAGTGAAGTCAGGTATAATACCAAGCTAAATGAAACAGAAAATATATATTGTTTTCTGCCATGTTCAACTGCAGTATGCTGTTAACATAGTTAGTAGGAAAGTGAAAGTATGTTTTTCCAAATGTCAAATAAGAGGGAATGTTTGTGAAATGTATTCAATGTCTAGACATGCTGGCACCACTTTTTAATAAAAAAAAAAACAAAACAAAGATTGAAGACTATATTGATGTAATTCCTACAATGACGTATCACTAAGAGACTAAAGTGATTTAGGATTCAAGGAACAAAGATGTTGATGTGTTTTTTAAACCATTGTTAGTTGCTGTGATGAACCAAAGAACTAGTTTTAATAAAGGTTTTCTGAGCGATCTGATGACGATTATGATGATGGTGATGACGCCATGGACAACGGGGATTGGGAAAACATGCAATGTAACTGTTTGCTACACAAAGAAGAGAACATAGAGAGATAGTGATGTTTTATTTGTGTAGCACTATCCATCAATGCTAGTTATGCATCCATAATCAGTATTTCTGTAAAAAGTAGGCAGGGAACTTGAACTTGTGTTACTCTGCATGTATCCTATTTTATTACCTTTTTTCACTCCCTTGTTTGTTTCAACAAATGTATATTACGCACTATTTGTACAATATTCTCTTTACTATTTAAGTGAAGTTCGCTTATCAAAGCTTGTGGCTGGAATTTATTGATTTCAAATAATATGTATCCACTGCTATCAAGCTGAGAAAAGGTACTAGTTATTTATGTTGTTATTTAACAAACTGTGTGGTATACATCTTCCATGAATCTATTTAGGCCTACTACCAGTGAAATAGATATTTATATCATATCTGACTTGATTTTATAGCAGTCAATAACCTGAAGTTTCTGACTTTCTTCAGAGTGGTGACTACAACCACACAAATAAGAAAGCTGTGGAGATTTGAAGAACTAAGAGTGAGTAATATGTGGAGCATAGTTTGTTGTATGGTGTCTGGAGGATGAGTGTGCATTCAAGACATGACGCAGGAGTGGCTTGACAGTGTACATTTATTTCAAAAGTAAGTATGATTTGTTAAAGTGCTTATAACAAAGCACTGTATAATAATACATTCATTCACTTATTCATTAATTCACTTACATTCATTCATTCTTTCATTCTTTGATATCTACTTTATTGAATTCAGGATTGCAGGGAAGCCAGAAATAAACCTGGCACTCACTAGACACAAATTAGAGAAACCAGTCCTGGAAAGCATGCAGGTTTGCTGTAGGGTATATACATGCTAACTCTGGATGAACATGAAATTGGTCAAGACTGATCGATGCCCTACAAATATACATATCATGAAACACATTCATGCATTAATTCATGCGCACACTTCATGCACATTGGCAATTTGGATTGTTGCCATTTCATTTATATTATGCCTTTTGATGTGGAAGTAAATTGGAGCACTCAGCAAAAACTTACATAGATAAAGGGAGGATTTATGGATTTCTCCCAGAAACATCCTCAGCTGAGAAACAAACTGGAGAACCATGCAGTGTGAGGTAACTCTGATGACTACAGCAGCACTATGTCACTCCACTGTCTACTCAAAAACACAAAAATGCAGCAAACATTAAAAAAGAATAAAAGTTTGATAGTAGTGTAATCTTAGCAAATTCCACAATAAAGTCACCGTTAAACTAAGGAGTACGATGTAAGTGACATCTTCAAACCACTTGGCATGGGAGACTCCCTTTGCCACTGTGGTAGCAAATTCCAAAAGTACTGTCCTCGATGTACAACGAAATAGGTATCAGAAAAGGATAACCGCAGTTTCTGAAATATAACCAGCCCTAGAATATCACAACAAATGACACAAAGGGTTTGAAAACAAGCAAGCAGCATCTTAAGAAAGGGAAGACCCAGGTACTGTTGGTCAAAAAAAAAAACAAGAGCAGAACATTACATGCGATCAAACCAGAAGTGAATATGAGCACAACATAGCCTGCATAATGATGTTATAATGAGATATTACTAACCATGCTGCAGAGTTCTGCACCAGCTGTATTTGGTCAGATTCTGAGTCTGGGAAGTGATGTTTAAGGAAACATGGAAACCACAAAAGCAGGAAATAAAAGCATTCAACACCACGGTGCATTCCTTGAATAAAATAATATGCTTTCCTAAATTGAAAATGGAACATGATACATGTTCCTTTACACTCAGTCTGCCACCTAGAATAACCGCAATATTATGCATCTTTGACAATGGATTCCAGCCTGCCACCACCATGGGTGATGTTGGAGCATGGAATGGAGAAATGGAATACTACAATGTGCCCATCTTGGATGTATTTAATTTTAGTCCATTATATATTATGTAGTTGACAAGTAAATTTATGGCAGCCATAGTTTTCTGAAGGAAGGAGAGGTGCAGGTACATGACATCATCATCATCATAGTTCTGGAAATGTAGGCCCCTCCCCTTAATATGTCCTCCCAGTGGTACATACCAAGAGAACAACAGAGAACACAAAATGAAGTTTTGTCATACAGCATAGGTGAGAGACTACAGCAAAGATGACCCAAACCAGTACCCAACATTTGAGAGAGGTGAGAAAAATAGAAGTCAGCACTATCCAGGACTGCACCTATGAGTTCACAGTATTGTTGAAAATGTTTTACAAGAGTTGCATAGTCTACTGTGTCAGATACAGGCAAGAAATCAAGTAGGACTCAAGCTAAGTAGCTTTGTTTCTTTCTCAATGTAGGCAGAACATTAATGTCCATGGAAGGACTGTCTCAATGCTATTGCCTAGTCTGAAATCTCGAAAGAAATGGATCATACAATTTATGCCTGTTAAGCCAGGAGTCTAACTTCATATAAATTGCTTTCTCTGGAATGTCACAAAATATAAAGCAGGTTGCAGATATTTGTAGTACTTACCCAAATCTCCAGACTGTAGACCTTTTTAATAATTGAGGTAACCAGCACTTTTTTTAAAATAGTGGATCTGGTTCAGGGCCAGACCCACCACCTTAACTATCAGCTGTCTTGTGTTTTACATCAGGTTATTCATGGTAAGCTTCACAGAGAAGATCCAAGTGGCCATATCATATTCATCAGTGGAAAAAGCCTCCAGTATGGTGAGATGCACTGCACTGTGCACTTTCTCAATCATGTAGAGAAGAGCAGAACATTGGTTAGTAAAAACAGTATTTATTTCTTTCAAAGGCCTCCATGTTGTGAAGCATAATTGTTTTCTGGCTGAAGGTTGTCCTTAAGGAGATGAGAGAAACATGACCCATGCTCATCCTTTCCTCTGGCCATCCCCAGATGGATCTCAGACTAATATCACAGCTCATCTACCCAAAACTGGATCTGTATATAGAAGCTGGGGTAAAAAGATGTAATAAGTTTATCGGTTAATAGGACCATATCATAAGCTACAGTTAACTCATTTGAGCTACATGCACTGTTCATATGAAACAGCTGAGACACAGAAACCTTTTTCCCATCATTTTTTCTAGATGGGTTACTGCAAACAGTGCTGTACATGCGTGGCAGGAAATTTCTAATAGCTACAGACAGGACTCTGACAAGGCTTAAGTCCAGATGATGGCACGCCATGTCATGTTTCTTCTAAAGATACATCATTACTACATATTTAAGTGTTTCAGAGGTCTTGTATGTTGTACTGCCCTGGAAAGATAAGTGACTCAGTCAATGTATACCGAATGTATACCGAAAGCTATGTCTTTCATGCTGTCTGTGATCACTGCAAACGACGACAGCTGTGGGAGATCTTGTGATGTTAACCAGCTCATATGTACTTACTAGTCTATCGATCTGAGGTTTATTTAGCCTTGCATACCCATGGTAGTTTTCCATCTGCATATTTTGTGTAGGGGTAACCCAGAGTTTTGCAGAACAAAACTAGGACAGCTCTACATACTCAAATATGTATATAAAGAAATTTGTGGAGTTAATCTTGGAACCAGATAGTCCACACTCCAACAAGGGTAAATAAAATCCTGAACAAGTAAATGTATGCCTGTTAAGTCAGGAGTCTAACTTCATATAAATTCTGAGACATTTACTTGTCGCTCCTATCCATAAGGGGCTTGGGTGCTAAACCGGGGTAAATTTGCAGTTTACCATCCATTCACCCAAATTACATTAGAACAGAGCTAGAGAAGTACCTTGTTTTATGTGAAGTGGAGGACGGTTCTATAGAAGAGGGATTCTCTGTGATACTTATCTATCCTTCCAACATGTCTTATTTATGCTGCGAAAGAGATTGAGATCTCTTGAGTAGGCTTCATGCTCCCATAGGGCATCTGAATATGTAATAAGATGGGATAGCATCTGTTGAGGCTCTTTATTTAGAGCAGAAGTTGCCCCTTAACAGCATGTATAATACTGAGAAGCAGGACAAGTCCTTGAGATGGTCTACATAGCTTTTGTGATGTAGGCCTTTAATCTTTTAAGTGAAAAAACATGGTCACTCCATTTGTGCAAGTGTTTGAACAGGTACATAACAAATGGGACATTATATTCAATGACAGCCTTGATGAGAGCCGAGTGCAGTGGGACAATTACATCCTGGACTTAGACATCATCCCTTTAGATTTAAGTTGTGCAATTAAAAAGGACTGTCACACAAATGTGGATATGTGGCTATCAAGGGGCAGGTAGTTGTAGACATACATTCCCAGATCCCTGCCTATGGGTCCAGCTTCCATGGATGTGTTATCAGTGTGATAGTTATAAGGGAAGTCATGCTTGCTGAAGGATATGATTGCGCATTTCTTGGCAGGTGCCTTTATTCCTTGATTTTGACACCAGCTATTTGCTTGGGAAAGACCCACTTGGTAGATTTTGGTGTCCTCTGATGAGTTTATGATGATGTCAAATTTATAGTCATCTGCAGACTTGGTCAGCATTAACATTTGGTTTGACCTTCAAAATGTCAGCGCCAAAGAGGAGTGCCCCAAGGACTGAGTGTGTTGTACACTGCTAGTGACAGGAGGAAGAGCACACACCCTTGTTTCCTTTGTTTTGTTTGTGAGGCTGCTAGCCAGTAAGTTGCACAGGGATTTACCTTTAACTGGGAGAATTCAGTGGCGGATCCAGGAATTTGCAAAGGGGGGGTGCAGTCTGGCTTGTTGACTATCGGGGTAGGAGTGGGAAAGTGGGACACTGGGTTAGGTGGGTGTGGAAAGGTCACCTTAAGAAGCTCTGACATCATGTATGGAAAGACAGCAGTACACATTCAGTTCTACATGATGTTGCTGTGGATGTGGTAGTAGAAACAGGTAACATGGAACTTTGCAAACAGAAAGTGAAAAACGTTCCTTATAATGAGGTATATTTGAGAGGTATTGCTACTTGTGCTGCTAACTAATGAAAGGAACAGCCTTTATCATTGTTTTTTAGTGCATGAGGTGGCCAGAAATAAAAAGCAAAACAAAAAAAAAAGAAAACAGCATTTTCAACAGAAACTGATAGTCTGCGGTTGCTGCACTGTTATTTTTTTTATATTATTTGATTACTTACGGTGCCTAGGCAGAATAGTATACTGCGAATCAGCAGGGGAAATGGTCACACCGCATTTATTTGTATGTAGTTAAATGCTGTGTAATTGCAATCTTGTTTTGGCCCTTCAAGTTATAGCCCCAGATCATAGATATTTTAAATATTGGTACCACTGGCATAGAAAGTTAACAGAAGAATAGGAGCTGACTGCATTTTGTGAAGTAAAGGAAAACTGCAAGTATAGTAATGATCTTTAGTTGTTAAATGAACAACAGTTTTCAAAAAAGAAATACATTAAATAAAGACATAAACAAATAAATGCATAAGTAAACAAACAATAAAAAGTAAATCAGTTAAGAAGGCCATAGTAAAAGTTTGAGCCCAAATTTTTAGGCCTATGAAAATCAATGATGTGATAATAAAACAGATTTCTGAAATTGAAAACAGATAAAATAGGTTGGGAGGAAAGTAGTTTGGTTTTATATAATATCTTCATATCATGATAGGACTCTTCTTATAAAGTCACTCTTGTAGGTGGAATAAACCCATATGCTTAATAACATAGTATTGCTGACAACATAATGTGCGAAATAAGTTGTCACCAGCCGCTAAAGTAAAGATTAAAAAAAGGTTGTTCATGGGAATTTTGCTTCTGAAACTTAGAAGTTATTAGCATATCTTGAAACATAACTAATGGAGTGGTATGTAACTAAAGTAATCTAGTACAGATTATTAGAAATACACTTAACACAGTCATCAAACTGGTGTCTTTGGTATAAACAGTTTTATGTGTACAGATCATACAGACACCAGTCAAACTTGCTACAGAAGTAAGTAACATTCAATAATGGTAGATGCTGTGCCAGTGGCTGCACATGACTGTCGTGGGAGGGTGCTTTTACATGATAAGTGGGTTTTTTTGCTTCATATTCAATTTTGGAGGTGACACATTTTTTGCTACCACATATATTATTTTCTAGCAAAGCTGTATTGTGATTGGAATTGAGGGTTAATAAAAACAAATGCCTCAAGAGTCCAGTAGCAAAGACTTCAGACTGGTCAAACCATGCTATTCATGCACACCCCAACATCAGGGGTGCCAAAAGATGCTGAGGGTTGGGGAGCAGAGGTTCAGAAGAGTACTTGGTGACTCTAACAAGTCATTTTTTTAAATATTTGCTTTGATAAAATAGCATACATGTGATATACAGCTGAAGTTGCATTAAAATAATTCCACTGAAATTTCATATAAAATTACAGAATTATTTTAGTGCCTTTCTTTACTCCATTCCATGTCTGAGTGATGCACATATTTTCACATGAATGTATGGTCTTATTTATTTATGTATTTTTAATCATTTTTTGACCAGGTTAGTCCCATTAGACTTATGGCTTTTTTCAGGGGAAACCCAAGGCGGTAAGTACACTACTAGGGGAACACCTACACTTTTTGATAGGTGCCATGGGATCTTTTACTTACACCTGAGCTACCACCAACTCAAGCAGATGGAACCTCACTTTGATATCTCATTCCAAGGATGACACACTCATCTTGGTGTGGGAATAGAACCCACAGCCTTCCACACAAAAGGTGGGTATGCTACCTCTTGAATTACTGAAGCTGCACCTTTCTGATACTGTTGTATACTCTTCACACTGCTAGTCTGTGTGGCAGGAACTTGGATGAATACAAAAATGTAAGACTGCAGGATTAACAGGCAACATTAGAAAAATACCTAGACTCCTCTGTGGCATCTGAATATTGCAATACTCTGTGTGGTATTTAAATATTGCAATACTCAAACTATATTGTGTTAAACAACATCTGTAATTGCCGAATAGCTGGAACTCTGTGGTTTCATTCTGTTTCTGGCCGTGGTCTTAGCAGTTCAGTATACACTTTATATTATGAAATTGAAAATAGCCAAACTACATACCTTGGCTATTTCCGAATTCATATCAGGGTGTACAGTGGGCTGTCAGTACTATAATTAGAATTAGACTGAAAACATATCTTCCATGCTTCTACCTTGTTTGGCATGTCCAAGCATTTTTGGGTTAATACACGCTGCATTTGTTCTTTTAATCAACCTCAGAACCAATCAATCACAGACTTTTTGCTACCAAAATCTGCATTACAAGCTTTCAGAACTACTAGCATTTAACTTGTAGACATAGCCGGTTTTAGGGGGCCCCAACCACAGCAAGTTATCTTACCTTGATATTTTGTCACATGTCTGTAAAACCAATGAAAGCTAGTACAGCAGTCTTGCATACTTAATAAACCACAATGGTAATAACTCCTATTTATATCTCCCTTAAAATTCTGGTTGTAGTAACAGTGTTTTGTCAAGTAACAGGCATCAGAATTCCATTAAATATTTTACCACTGACATAGTGCCCCTGGCTTAGTTAAACCCTGCTTTTGGACATTTTCTACACTAAAACTAACTACATAGCCAGCTTTAGGTCCCTGCAAAACCATGGCTGCAGGGGGCCCCCTTAATCATCTTTGACATTGTGGGGGCCCCACAAAAGCTGCTGCTGGTTGGGGAAAAATGAGGAAAATTTCCTAAGTATGTTTTAATGAACAGGGCATGGCCCTGTTAGGATGAAGATCATAATGAACATGAACAATATAAGCACTAGAGGGATCAGCAGCTCAGAGTAACAATCACCATGGATTCCAGAACACCAGATACTATAACTCTCAATTTATTTGCTTAAGAATTCAGTACAATCCCAAAAATAATAGACTAAAGGCTCAGAATCAGGAATATGTTTAAATATTACTCTGATGCACCTAAAAAGTTACTAGAATAACATATTTTGCATCAACATTCATTTTTGGACAATACATATAAAACTCAGATACCTGGATTGATTGAATGTTTGTAATTCTGAATGATTTACCAGCAAATCAGACTTTTTACGAAGGACAAAGCAAAAGTATGAACAAAATCAGGGAAGGTCTGTGAAATCAGGAACAGTGACAGGTATGTGAAATCAGGGACAGTGACAGGTTTGTGAAAGCAGGGACAGTGACAGGTCTGTGAAATCAGGGACAGTGACAGGTCTGTGAAATCAGGGCCAGTGACAGGTCTGTGAAATCAGGGCCAGTGACAGGTCTGTGAAATCAGGGCCAGTGACAGGTATGTGAAAGCAGGGACAGTAACAGGTATGCATCACTCCTCAATGAGATAAATCTTACCCCTTCTGCTGTTTGACGACTGCTAAACAGCAGTGACTGATCTGGTGTGGCAGTACCACTGTTGCACAATCTGTTGCTATTTGCTGAAATTAAGTACAAAACTCGTACTGCTGTGGCTTATGTGTGTGTGTGTGTGTGTGTGTGTGTGTGTGTGTGTGTGTGTGTGTGTGTGTGTGTGTGTGTGTGTGTGTGTGTAAAAAATATCCCTGATTTTTATATGACACAGACATTATTCTTCTGGGTATCAGTAAAAAATGTACCTAACAAGTAATTAGATTTCAAAAGTAAGACATAACATATATCACAGAACATTCAGACACTTACATATTCTTGGGGTCTGGTAGCCCCCACTCACCAGACTGTCTAAATGGATAATGGGGGCTCCCTTAATCATCATTGAATCTGTGGAGGCCCCCACCAAAGCTGTTGCTTGTTGGAGAAAAATGTATCAATTTTCTGAATACGCTGTTTAACCTAAATGGTGCTGAGATATGACCCTTTTAGGAAAAAGCTGATGACCTCTGTTTACAGCCACACCCATTCTAAAACCAGCCCTGCTTCCAATGTGAGTGTACAGAAAGCTGCTACAGGTTATGAGGGGCTGGAGACTGTGTGGTTATTACAACTTTAATTTTCATTACGGTCAAACCTTAGAGGTGTGCACATGAAGTTATTATGAGCTGAGGGCAGTGTTTCTCACAGACCTCAGAGGTGTACAAAGAAGGTTACTATAGCTTGTGTAAGAGAGGTGTACTGTCTAGGAGCAACAAATTTGAATATATTACTGAAATCATTCTCACAATCATGTATTAGGCACATATGTGTCTGTCTTTGAGGGCTAGGGGTGAAGAACATGCTATGTATATGCAAATCAGCAGTCACTTGAAATATATGACAAAGGCAATTTAAATCTCTGCTTTCATCCCAGTCTAACACCAGAGGGATGCATAGGCAGTGACTGTCTTTAGGCAGTATTCCCAGATAAGACTTCTCACAACTACTGGCTTGTTAGTTTACTGTAAGCTTTTGTCAGCTTTAAAATTAAGCCTTGGGCACAACTTACGTCTTCCTTGAAAAAAAAAATAAGACTGAAATTTTTTTTTTTTTTGATTTTTTTTTTAGGCCACATTGGATTAAAATGTTGAGAAAATGCTCTAAAATGCATCTCAGACCATCTATAAACCTGTGGCTTGAGTTATTTCCTAAATGATTATTACTGTGCTGTCTTGTCCAGGAAAGATGTGTTGAAAGGATACAAGGAAAACTAAAGCTGAACCACAACAGTGAATTTCTTTCCTTAATCATAATTTCTGTTCACGCCATTATTGGATGAAAAGGTTGTGAAAATGCATTTCAGAGCATATAGAAAGTTATGGCTTACTGGATTTTGTGTGTGTGTGTGTGTGTGTGTGTGTGTGTGTGTGTGACATAGACTTGTTGCAATGTATCATTGTTGCAACTAAGTCCCAGTAACTGTAACTGACCCTTTGTTAGACAGGTCACCATAGTGATAGTGTGGTACATAGGCCTGTTGTAATGTAAGAGCTTGAATAAAAGTCTGCTTAGGATGGATGGCATTGATAGGATGATACTAAAATGCTAACACCGGCCCTGCTTGTAGAAAGCAATAAATAAAACATAATTCAAATTTGCATACAGATATTTTGGGTTATAGAAGCAAAACAATCGCTTACCAATTAAAAATTGTAAATGGAGAAATCATACATACCATTATCACAGTTCCACTTGAAAATACAGCTACTGATACACTATCATTATTATAATTCCACTTGATTTCATTTATAAAAGTAGTAATGACAGCAAACTCCAGCAAAACAACAGCAGTACTTGGAAGGGCATAAAACCGGTCCAAGTAAAGTCCACTGTTGAATAACTAACCTTTCAAAAATAGTAGAAGAGAGTAACAAAACAGCATTGCATTGATATTTATTAAGCAGTGGCAGAAACTTTTCCAGAATTCAAAGACTACTTGCCTGGATCAAGCAATTGCTACTCTGCTGTACGGTATAGTGGTTTAGGGCTCTGTTTAGTCAATGATAAAGAGAAGTCTTGCAGCTTGCAAAATTTGGGTTTAGATAAACCTTCTGGCATCTGTTAATTCAAATCATGGGGGAGCCATGCCTTGCTTGGATGCTTGCTTTAAAGTAAGCAGTTATGTACAAACATATAATAAGTAATATGATCACAGGAAGCTCACACACATGCACACTTAGGGCGACCATTAAATCACCCATATCATGCTCGTAGGATATAGAAGGAAACTGGAGTATATGGCAAAAAAACATGTACAGGGATGATTTACAAGATCTCCACAGGAGCTTCCCTGAATAAAAACTATAAAACTAAACTGGAGAAGTACAGTGAACCAACAATACTAACTGGTATGTCACAATCAGAAAAAACTTGGCATCAATGGCAGCTAGTATTATCCTCCCAATTCCAAATTCATGTATTCTTGCTCTATACATTACTGCTGATCTTTGTCTTCTTTCGGCTACTCCCGTTAGGGGTTGCCACAGCAGATTACCTGTTTCCATTTTTTCCTGTCCTCTGCATCTTGCTCTGTCAGACCAACCACCTGCATGTCCTCTCTCACCACAGCCATAAACCTTATCTTTGGCCTTTCTCTTTTCCAGTAACCTGGCAGCTTCATCCTTAGCATCTTTTTCCCAATACACTCTGCATCCCTCCTCAGCACATGTCCAAACCAACGTAATCTTGCCTCTCTGGCTTTGTCTCCAAACCTTCCAACCTGGGCTGACCCTCTAATATACTTATTCCTAATCCTGTCCATCCTTGTCACACCCAGTGCAAATCTTAACATCTTCAACTCTGCCACATCAAGCTCTGACTCCTACCTTTTTGTCAATGACACTGTCTCCAACCCATATAACATAGCTGGTCTCACTACCCTCTTGTAGACCTTCCCTTTCACTCTTACTGGTACTCATCTGTCACAAATCACTCCTGAAACTCTTCTCCACCCACTCCATCCTGCATGTACTCTCTTCTTCACCTCTCTTCCACACTCACCATTACTCTAAACTGTTGAGCCCAAGTATTTAAACTCATCCATCTTTGCCACCTCTACTCCCTGCATCCTCACCATTCCTCTATCCTCCCTCTCATTCACACACACATATATTCTATCTTAGTCCTGCTGACCTTCATTCCTCTTCTCTCTAGAGCATATCTCCACCTCTCCAGGGTCTCCTCCACCTGTTCCCCACTCTCACTGTAGATCACAATGTCATCTGCAAACTTCATAATCCATGGTTGATATTGCTTGATTTTACCTGTTCTGTCTGGCATGAGTAGAAGTGATTTTTTTTCTCTAAATGTTTAGTATTTATACAATAACTGACCCCTGAACTGCTGAGCATTATGGATACTTTCTGGTGCTTTTCTTGGAGTTTTTTTTTAAACAACATTTTCACCTGTCTTTCTCTTCAACTTTCCTTTTCTCATGCATTATTTCAACACACCCCAACAGGCCAAGAGAGCACAGTAAGAACTGTAGAATAAATAGCTAAATTAACCTAGTTGTCTGGGGATGGTTACAGGGTTATGATTGTTCTGAGGTGCATTTAATTTTTTTTAACCATTGACTTACAAAAACATGAGTAAGAAAAGAAAGTCAATATTTTTCTTTCAATTAAGAAATGGACTGTTTCTGACAAAATAACAGTTCATAATAAATTGAGAGGACAAATATTAATGAGGATACACGTCATATTTTGGAGTAGTGCCTGCCTCCCTACTCCTCCCCTAAAAAATGGTCACTTTTTTGTATATTCCTCAACTTTCACTTTGCAATGAAAGTCAAGGCACAAATGGCTGCAGTTATACTTCAGCTGACCACTGCCAAACATCTATACAGCATGTCTGCTTAACCTTGCCTCCAAAAAGACATCCACCTTCTGTGAACCAATCCATTGTCAACAGTGGGATGAAAGTGAAAGTTAAACAGAATGCAATAACATACTTCATGCTGTTGCTGTCATACCCATATAAACAGCATGTTTCCTTATACCTACTACCAAAAATTTTGCCATCTGTATACAGATCTAATGTCTGACTGAGAAGAAGGTGGGGAAAAATAACATTCACAGCAGTGTAGCCCAAGTTGTTGCACTTAAACACACTGACCCTACAACACACTGACCCTACATAATCTATAACAACCTTCTGTGCATACCTTTGAGATCTGTAATGAAAGTTAAACAAATAATAAAAACACCATCCCCCCAAAACAGACACACACACACACACACACACACACACACACACACACACACACACACACACACACACACACACACACACACACACACACACACAGACACACACACATGCACATACACGCCTGCTCACGCACACACACACACACACACACACACACACACACACACACTATATCAATCTTTTGTGCACACCTCTGAGCAGGGCTGGTTTTAGACTCTACGATATTCAGAGCAGAGGATACACTCATATAGCCGGGATGTGGGGGCCACCAGGTTGCCAAAAGCTCTTGAGAGTCTGACTGTTAGATGGTGCATGTATGGCGTTATATTTGAAAGATAGTTACTTGATAAATTTTCTTTTTTTTCTTTTTCACTTGCTAATTTTTTTTACTGCTATGCAAAAGAGCAGTTCCACAGATAAAATATGTGACATTATTTTTGATCTCGCACTTAAATCCACAAATGCTCACATACTGAAACTACCCGTAAAAGTCACCGCTGTCAGTAGATGCATGCACACATAATCATACAGATAGATGCATGCCAATGCACCTATGTCATAGCTTTGAGGTGCTGGAGGAACCAAAGTATATGGATAAACTGACACAGAGACAGGAAAGGCATGCAAACTCCACAAAGAAGAAGCCACACTCAAGAACTCAACTATAGCCAAGTGCTAAGATGATAGCAATACTACTCACTGTACCACTGTGCCAATGCGCAGTTGTTTTCATACACATCCTGCTCTTGGCAGACCCTTGGAGACAGACACTTATGTGCAATGCTGATGCTTGTGATGTAACAGGAAACAAATCAGAGTCAACTTGTTACTTTTAAATGCAATCATATAAAACTAACTTTATCCTGATTTCAACAAATATTATACATTATGTGATGCTAATACTGCTACAGCAAATCAGTGAGTGCTGATTAACAGTAATCAAACAACAGCAGGGATGAGTCACTTTTTTTCACAGTAAGCCTCTATACCAATCAATTACAGTTACTATACTGATTCTGTACATCTCAAATATCTGATTGTGAAAAAATAACAACAATCATAGTCAAAGTAATGTGCTTCAAGTTAGTTACTTCCACACAGAAACATATTCCATCTTACATCATGCAAACTCACAACAGTCCTGCAAAGCCAAATTAGTGATGGATTAAACCAAACTAATAATAAAAGAGTCAGTTATTTTCATCCACAGGAGGCCCCACCCCAGCCAGTGGTTATAGCCACTTCTGCATAAACTTCAGACATCTGACTGCAATAAAAATAATCGCAAGGTATTGAACTTTTTCTTTGTTCCATAGAAAAAAGTATCTACACATTAAAGTATTCCATGTTACAAAACATAAATTAAACCAGTCCTGCAAAGCCAAAATAAATAAGTGACTATATAGGTAAAGATCACTGGAGAAGGGAAAATCATGTGAAATCTTATTCACGTAACTGCCCCACCTGAGGCACTACAACAATGATGACGTGTTCTTCTTACCTTATTGCAGGTGAGCAAACAGTGTGCGTGCACCGACCAATGCCCCAATAACACAGTGAGAACATGTACAATACCAATTACTGCAAGAGCAATGAACCTGGCCTCGGGGTACTCGGATACCCCATAAGTATCAAGCCAAAGGTATAACCAAGCAGGGTAAAACCCAGCCAAGAATGGCAGTACCGTGCCACGAAATAGCCAATGACAATGTCGGTATAGTGTCACTGATCGGACTAATTCATCCGAATCTGGCACAAGGGTACCATTATTACCTGTAGCCGGCTTACACAAACCATCCACCATGTCTACCAGTAGTCTTCCTGCTACGTTAGCAGCATTTGGCTTAGCAACCTTCATTTCCGAGTCCGCCACGTGGGGTAAAGTTTGACAGATTTCATTTATCGAATAGGTTAGCAGGCTGCTATTCTTAAAGCGACCAGTTCAGTCATATCCTGGATGTAAAGAACAGATACAAAGAATAAAAATAAGTGTATAATAGCTGTCCTTCAAGTACCTTGTGCTCTTTTTTTTTTCAGCTGTTCCTCAGACAAGCTTCTCTCGGTCTCATTGTCTAAAAGATTTGTAGTCATGATGGGAGATGCGTTAGAAGAGACACTCGGGATCTTAGGGTTATCAAGTCTTCTGTGGTTTGAAACTGGAAAATGTACAAGCAAATGAGGTACGTTCTTAACTGTGTACCACTTTTGTTGTATATTTTCTGATTTCAACTGAGACAGTTAAAAAGCAATTTTTTATAACATTCTGTAAGGGTGCGTAAAAAAAAACAAAGGGGAGGGCACGCGCCCCTGCGCCAAGGCCTAAATCCGCCAATGGAATTTATTTATGATACTTGAGTGTGAAAAGGTGTCAAATGCCTTTGAAATGCCTAGCTTTATGGTGTGTACTGATTTGCCTTCATCTATTGCTTCAGTCACCCTCTCAAAAAAGTGAGTAAGTAAGGAGGATCTGACCTTGACAAATCCCAATTGGCTTTAGTAGAGAGTCTGTATGTTACTTATGTTGTTGTGTCTTTCAGCTTTTCCCAGTTAGGGGTCGCCACACCGGAACTCCGGTCTGCTAATGATTGGTAGTTGATTTTTACGTGCCGAGTTACCAGCCCTGATGCACAACCTTCAACGAAGGTATACCCATTCACACGTCTCCACGCAGAAGACACTCTAGCTGAGAATCGAACCGGACAGCGTCTTACTGTGAGGTGACAATGCTACCGCAGCACCACCACTGCGTGCCCTGTATGTTACTTATATTCTTATTTAGGTTCATAGGTAAGTACTAGGCTATCTGCCCATGGGCATTTATAAGCCTAGCCACAGAGTGATGGCTTCCGCCTCCCCATCAGATTAGTAACCTGGGCCTCTGTCAACAGGGCTCCTGAAGTGATCCCAGGGTAGAATTTACGATTACCCATCCACTCATCAAGATTTCTCTTGAAAAGGGTCAGAGAGGAGCTCTGTCGAATATGGATTGGAATTCTATTCCAGAGTGAGGGGAGTCGCTGGGACAGGAATCTATCCCTCCAGTATGTCCTGTTTATTGTTGTACATAGGTTCAAGTCGCTAGAACGAGTGATTTTGAGGGATCTTGTTTTTTTGAGGTGAAGCATGTCCATTAGTTCAGGGTTTGACATGGCCCTATTAGGTCAAACATAGGTCACCTCTGAGAAGACGGTAAGCGGCTGAGAAGAGCTGGAACTTTTTTTAGTCGTGCTTCATAGGATAATTGTTTAAGGCCCTTAATCCTCTTAATGAGGTACTTCTGTGGTCTTTCTAGTTGTTGCAGGTGTCTAGTGAGGTACATCCCAAATGGGGCATTGTACTCTATTATGGGCCTAATGAGTGAGGAGTAAAGGGGCACAATCACCTCCTTGGATCTGGATGAGAAACCCTTTGTGATCAGGTGTGCCACATAGAATGATTTCCTGACCATTTTGGCTATGTGGTTATCAAAGGAGAGCATGCTATCTACTTGGGTACCCATGTCCCTAATTACTTCTGCTGTACTTAGTGGATTCCCATCTATGTGGTAGTTTGTAGGTACTTTGTTTTTCCCAAATGGGATTACTATGCATTTTTTAGCATTTAGCTTGAGGCTGTGACTTTGACACCAGGTGTTTGTCTCTGTGAGACCCTTTTGCAGGATGTCTGTGTCAGCTGGAGAGTCAATTATTGAACCCAATTTACAGTCATCAATGAACTTGGTTAGCCACAGTCCCTCCACCTTTGCCTGTACGTTGGAGAAATATATACCAAACAGGAGGGGTCCCAGGACTGAGACCTGTGGGACTCCACTTGTGACTGGTTTAGAGTCAGACATGCCGCCTGCCACTTTTACCATGTGGGTTCTGTCTGACAGCCAATTGGCAACCCATCTTGTGACATAGGGATTAATATTTAAGCTGGTGAGTTTGTCTATGATTCCTGAGTGTGGGATGGTGTCGAACACCTTAGTGAGGTCCAGATATGCTGTGTGGACCACCTTCCCTTCATCTATGGCCTTGGTGACTGTTTCGAAGAAGTCAACCAAGTTCAGGAGGCAAGATCTGCCTTTAACAAAGCCGAACTGGGTGGGGTCCAGTGTCTGGAGGTTCCCAATGTCCCTGTTAATGAGCCCCATGATAATGCGTTCCTTGGCTTTGTAGACCAAGCTAGTCAAGCTTATAGGGCGATAGTTCCCAGGGTCAGTTGTGGCACCACCTTTGTAGAGTGGTACGACTGTTGCTGTACGTCATTCTTTGGGCACATAGCCTGTAGAGAGGCTGAGTTTGAAGATAGTCCATTTTGAAGCTCATGTAAGACACAACCTGGGATAGCATCTGGTCCCATTGATGCTGTGTTTTTGGCCTTTGCAAGGGCTGTCTTTACATGTGTGTCTGAAATATCTTGAGCGCCACATTCTTCTGGGATGGGTGCTAGCCCCTTTGGTGGAGTGGGAGGGGTGAAGTTTGCACTGAACTTGTCAGCCAGGATGTAGGCGATGTTGGTTGGTTCAGTGTATTTATGGCCATTATGTACTAGCTCGGAGCATATCTGAGAGTTTGTCCCTAGACTCTTGACATAGTTAAAGAAGGCCTTGTGGTTATCCTTAAAGTCGTTGGCTATTTTTCTTTCAAAGTTGGCCTTGGATGATTTAATGAGGGTAGCGCAGTTTTTTACTGATGTTAATCAGAGATGCCTTCTTATTTTGGAATTTTGTTCTATCTTGCAGGAGTTTCCTCCTTCTTTTGTAAAGTTTATTTATGACCAGGGTCCACCAGACTGGCTTCCTCTTTTTTGAGGAGTTGGTCTTGATTTTACTTGGGATGGCTCAGTCCATGCATTCTTGAAGGTGTTCATAGAATGCACTTGTAAAGGATTCTGCCGATGGGTTATCATTTTTCATTTGACTGGGAGCTTTGAAACTTCCCACCTCTGTCTTGAGGAGTGTGAAGTTGGCTTTAGAGAAGTTTTTTACCTTGATTTCCTTGACTGGGGGTGGGGGTCAGGATGTGGATGTCCAGTGTGATTAGTTTGTGATCTGATCTTACCAATGACGAGTTTACCTCAGGTGTGGAACATAGGTTCCCCATGTTGGTGATGACCAGGTCCAGTATGTTGTCACCTCTTGTGGGAGTGGTGACCAGCTGTTCAAGGGTGTTTGAGTTTATAAACTCAAGGAAGCATTGGGCTAGGGTGTTTGAACTTGAGTAGTTGTCCCAGTCAATGTTTGGATAGTTGAAGTCACCCAGTAGCATGGTGTTGGGTAGAATCTTCATACTTTCTAATGTTCTCAGGAATGCTGCGTGAGTGTCCTGAGACAAGGTGGGAGATCTGTAGCAAGCTATAAATTGAACAGTCAATTTACCCACTGTCAATTGCACTTGGATGGTCTCAGATTCCGCGTGCTGTGCTACTAACCTGGAGGTGTGGGTGTTCTTGATGAATACGGACACCCCCCCTCCTTTTGTGTTCCGGTCCTGGTTTTGGGACCTAAAGGTATGGTAGGAGTTATAGCCTGGTAGTGCTGGTGATATATTAATTATATACTGATATAATAGCATAGCCTTATGAATGAAGCTGGTCAGGCTTACTGATTTATAATTACCCAGGTCCACTGACCCCACACCACACCTTTCTGCAAGGTGATGGCTGCTGCTGTTGTCCATTCTTCTTTCACAAAGCCTGTTTAGAGGTTTATATTGAATAAGGTCTGTAGAGGGTTTGACAAGTCATGCTTCAGTCTAACCAGTAAGCAGCCTGGCACCATAGAAATAGTGTTCTTGGCTTGGGATAGTACCTTGAGGACTTATTCTTGGGAGATTTGAGGGTGAGTGTACATACAGGTATATGATCTGGGAATATATGAGGGGAAGAGGGGGATGATGTTTGAACTGAATTTGTCCACTGGTAGACTGACTAGGTACTCTAAATATAAGCATGTGATATCCTTTACTATTAGCACTGCAGAGTGATTGCCATTGTTCTGAAACTTCTAACAGTTAAAGAACATGTTGTGGTTATCCTTCACCTGGGTGGCTATATACCTTATATCGGCTGTTAATTGATTAGATCAGGGTGTGAAGTTCCTTGTTAAAGCAACAGCATAATTGTCATCTTGAGAGTTACATTTATTTTTGAGTACGAGTATTGTTATTATAGAGCCTGTTTATATTAGTGTTCTACTATAAGGATTTTTTTTTAATTTTGGTATTGTATTTTCTTCTGAAGGGGCTAAATGCAAATATGCAGCTATTTATATGTGTGCAGAATTTGGCATTTGGAAGGATTCTTCATAAGCAGGGGAGGTGTTGAGATGGAAGGGGCTTCTGAATTTAGCTGGGTCATCATTCAGTTTTAGTTAGTTAGTCATTCCATAATCTCTGAATACTGAACTCAGTGTTAAAGTAAATGTGACTGACTTGTGGTATGATCTGTCCAGGGAGAAAGTTACAACTGGTGGTGAGCAAAGCTGACCCATATTGGTGAGGACCAAGTCCAGGATTTTATTTCCCCTTGTTGGAGTGTGGACTATCTGGTCCCAAGAGTTTGTATTGATCAAGTCCAGAATTTATATACATATTTGAGTATGTACAGCTGTCCCAGTTATTGAAGAGGTTGTTGAAGTCCACTAGGAAAATGGTGTTTGGATTAATGCATAGGGACTCTTAGTGGTTATGTAGGTGGAATGGGTTCAGGAAGACATAGAGGGGGGTGGTCCCATAGTTATTTATGGTATGATAAGGAGGTTAGTTAATAGTAAGTTGGACATGGAGGAATTCCAGGTCATTATCTTATTTAATGAGTCTACAGATGGAATTTTGTTTTAGAATATGGAAACATTGATACCTTCAGTGCCTTCATCCAATAAAGTGAGCGTGAACATGTGGTAGGCATGGAAACTCCTCACTGAAGGAGTGCTCTCAATGGTCTTGAATCAGTTCACTATGGTAGTGCATATTCTGATGTTTTCCAGAGTATAGAGTGCTTGTAAGGAGTAGTTTTTTGTTAAGACTCTGAGCATTCAGCACTAATACCTCTATGTTATCCAAATTCTGTTTTAGTCTGTTGGAAGCTTTTGAAAGCTGACATTGCCTTAAAAAGGCAGTATGAGGGTGGACAATGATTTAACCAATATACAAAAGCCATAAGGATTTGGTGCAGGCCACACCTGGCAAAGCAATTAGGACTGTTTACCACCTTCTGCCAGGTTGCTATATAAACTGTATCCCCCTTAGAACGACACCAACAACTAAGGCAAATGTTGAAGTCAATATTCTGTTGTTTGTATTTCAGCATCATTCTTGGTGATGGTAGACTGTTGCTCAAGGTTAGGTTCATACCTGCCTCAGACAGATATTCTGAGAGATCCATCATGTCTGTCTTCATACAGTCCAGGGGGGTTTATCTTAAGTTATTTATACCCACCTGCACAATGACTCTGTCAAATGTGTAATGGTGGTGCAAGGACTTGACTGCATGTGTGATGTGGTGAATCCTTCAGTTTGACAAGCAACCAACTGTGACCATCTCCTTGCATAGCCTGGTGAGCGGTGCATCTGTGTGCCTTACTATGGAGTCACTTATGGCAAGGATATTGGAATGTGTGGAGGTTTGCCTTATGGGATTTTGAAATGAATTAGCTTGATACTTAAATATATGTTTCAAGGTGGTTCTTGTCTATCTTGTGTGTTTCTGAGGTTGCTGAGGGTACTTCAATCTGGAAACAAAATGCTCCTCACTACCTACAAACCACACCTGTCAGCAGGAACCTCTCTCTATTCCAGCTATGTAACCCACTCCTGAAACTCTATCCGCTCATCTCTAAACATACTAGCAACCTTTCCAGTTTCAACACCAACCTAAAACAATATATATCTGACACCTAGACCTGTATCTGCACATCCCTTAAACAGATGTATGACCACTGACTCACTAAACTGTCACTTTCTCACTCTTAATTCACTAACGCCTTCATATCTTACCAGGTAGTAATGGGCTAACATCAAAAGAGGCTGTCAATTTAATAATACTATACTAGCAATGCATGCTGTTCTACCTCTTCAGCTAACATTACTACTATTCATTTTCCTCTTACATGTCCTTCCATAACATTCTCATCTTTCTAATAATGACTCTTTCTCCATGTCCTTAATATTTCCTCCTGCTCATTTCTCCTCCATATCTCATTCTTTTCCTCTGTCTGTTTTGGCAGTATAATACTTGATTATTTTTCAGCTGCATACATTATTAGAAATATAGTCAATATTTTGAATAATTATGTATTAGTTTGCTTGACATAGGTTATACATTTCTGCAGTGTGTATTGCTACTTGCAGTACATACTGTATTCTTAATATTTCTGTAAATATATTTCTGTCTGTGTTTTTGTCTGTTGTGGGGATTTTCTCCCCTCCTATACAATTACTTATCAGCTTCTGTAAAATGTTTTTTAGTGTGTGTGTGTTTGTTGATCCTTTCTATCCAGCTCATTGTAAAATATTTATTCTGTTGTGGGACTTTCTCCCCTTGTAGTTAGCCAACTACTGTTTAAATATTTTTGAATCTGTTTTGGAGTTTTTCTCTCTGGGTCTCCACTGAAAATGGGCAATTGACTCAGTCAGACTGTCCTGGTATTCAGAGGATAAATAAATACTTCTTTCTAAGCATATCTTTAAGAGGCTTTTATTGTTTTTGATCTGAGCTGAGTATGCTTGGTTTACTTTGTTGTTAAGTGAAACTAATAACCTGCATGTAATTTGTTCTGGCTTCACATGAGAGCAGTACATACAATAACATTATTTAACTACATCTTTCATACACAGCGTCATTTTGTTTAAGCACTAGGCTTATCTCAGTAACATGAGATAATTACTGTATTGTCCATTTCAATCAAGATGGCTGCAGAGACAGTTGGAAAGTGTAAAAACATGGTTCCAAGTGCATACTAATGTGGACTGAAGGGTTTGGAGATGATTGCTGGAGGTGCTGCATGTATAGTAGAGGAAATAGTGCTGGTCTCAACACAGTTGGACTTGGCTAGGAATCAATTATCCTGAGGAGTACTATTAACCTATATGTTGCTGGGTTTGGAATACATGCTATAGTCCCCACTTGGTGGATTCTCTGGATAGAACCTACAGCAGCTGAATGCAACATAATGCCAAGGTGCACAAAAGTCCTGAAGTGGTTCTCACCAAAACTGCAACCACACCAAGTAGTGAAGTCCCATATTCAGTAGCTAATCAGAGACCAGATGATGAGGTTCTGACCAAAACTGCAACCAAGCCAATGAATGACGTCCCATATTTAGTACCCAATTAGAGACCTGATGGAATCAATACTCCTTTGTTCCTGCTGCTGCCATTAGTAAAGCAGTAGTACTAATCTCAAGCTGGCTTCTAAGAAGCAATTTCAGGCTTTCCAGTGATTGGTAATCTCTAGGAAAAAGCTAGGATATCATGTGTATCTGCTCCTTTTCTAACAAGGATTACTCCTGAGAAGCAACTCCTAGGTTCTCCAGTGATTGGTATCTAGTTCCAGATATTACACATTTTAAAAGTAATATTGAAAAAAGAATTAAGACTCTAAATAATATAGTGCACACTAAGTGAGTGGGATGATATAAAACAGACGCTAACTCTAGCTTTAAGAGTCTAAGGGGACGGCCTATGTGATGTATAATGCACAGTGCACAAAGGGCATACACTGGGTAGCATACACTGCTTCTGTCATATCACTGCAACATGACTGATAGATGTCCTATGTTGCTTTGGAGTATTAAGTACATATGGCTGCTCTTGGTCCAAAGAGTTTTACTTGCCACTACTGTGTTGCTAACGGCTAAGCATACTCTGCCCATCACCCGCCAACTAGCGCATGACAGTCTTCATAGTCTGGCTTTTCCTGCTGGTATTCAACTGGCAGTGCCAGGATTATGCCAAGAGGTATCAAGTCACATTTGTCATTAGGTTCTGCGAAGCTCAACATATTGAATATCACTGGTGTTTTCTTGGGTGTAAAGTACTCTGTGATGTGTCCAGATAATGAAAGTGAGACTTCAAAGACTAAACAGCAGATCTTGCTTGCTTTGCACCTCAGTGAATAATGCTTCTCTGGGAATTTGCAGATTGCAGAATCCTCTCGGAGTTTGTGGGTTGCAGAAAGCCATGATGAGCTGTAGCTTGTAATGGTAGCCAGATTCACCTGCAGATGAAAAAAATCACAATGTAAGCTTCTGTACCTTAACTTGTATGCACTGAGTATGGGATGACTTCTGAGGCCTATAGCTACCATATTTTATTTCATAGGTGTGTACTAGGCTAATGGCCCGGGAGCCTTTTGCAAGCCTAGCTCATAGGATTACCTTGGCATCGTGCCACCCAACCTTAGTTCCCAGTTCCTCTGTCGAGTAGAGCCACTGGAGTGATTGCCGGGGTGAATTTCCCATCCACTCATCAAGATTTCTCTTGAAGAGGGCCAGTGTGGTGCTCTGTTTGACATGCATGGAAATATATATTCATATCTGTATTGCTAACCCTACAATATATATCGAACTTTTCACAGTTACGCAAAGACTGCATTTTGTCTTGGTTTTGGCCCTTACTGCCCAACTACAGCTTGCTCTGGATGTGCTATAGCTCGTCAAGTATGGTTTTAATCATTCCATAGTGAGCACACTGTTTTTTTCTTTTTTAATTTAATTTCTAGTTTGTGTCAATACACCACACTCTTTACAAGGGGTATTATGCAAGCTGCAAACATGCTATTGTTAATTTACAATTACTAATTTATTCATTTAATATATGCTAACATGGTAAGTAGCCTGATATATAGACCCTTTTCAGCCACACCATTGCCACAAGAGCAAGGTTAAATACAACACTTATGAACATAAGCAACTTAGTGAAGCCAATCAGTTGGTCTGTTTTGCATAAGAGGAAGGAAACCAGCACATCCAGTGGAACTTACACAGGCACAGGAATAGCATTAAGGAAACACCCCACAAATAGTGACCAGAAGTGAAAAGTTTAACCCTGGACAATAGAACTGTCAGGCAGAAATCAGAACTGAATTTTAAACCTTAAGCTGTGAGGCAGAGATCTCACCACTGATCCACAATTATGCCCACCTTAGCTTATCTTAGTGCAATTTACTTTTCATAAGACGTGGTCAGTGTTTAGGTGCAGTTTATGAGGTGCACATAACATGCCTGGCCATTCACCTATGAATTACTATTACCTTGCTTTTCTGCTTAATCATCCCGTAGCCATATATAGCCATTTGGTAAGTTCAATCTGCAGATATGTTGTATACACTGGACATGCTCCATATCTAAACATCAAACACACTATCAAGATACAAATGTAAATATTCATACCAAACCTAACTGGTGACTGAATTCCAAGAATTTCTCTTGCTGTAGCTATCATTGTCAGCACTTACTGGTATCTTTATACCACTGTGTATCCTAGCTATGACCTAATAACTGTCAGAAACAGTGTTGTTCCATAAAAGGCCAATTACCATTTGCTTCATATTGTGTGAAGTCTTGCATTGATGTGCTCCTGGTTAGACATGATGGTAAGGCATTTGTCAAGGCTGCAGAAGGTGACAGCCAGTAACATTCTGGCTGTGATCTCGTATTATTTGGCAGGTCCCAGAGGCCTGCATGCCTACTGACAAGCATACATTTGTTTTGATGGAAATGAGGTTACTTTGTCATCTATGTGCTATTATGTGTGGTGCAATATATGGCATGCTTCCTGGACCAGCTTTCTAGTAGTTGATAAGAGCATCCTTGTCAGAGATGTTTAAGGTTTATGTACAAGCAATGCCACGGTCTCTATCACTGGACAACTGTTTGCCTGGACTATGCCACATCAGTACCTTAATATTCACTCATGTCCTGTCCTCAAGACTCTGTGTGTGTGTGTGTGTGTGTGTGTGTGTGTGTGTGTGTGTGTGTGTGTGTGTGTCACCATGGGTATTTGTAGTAGAGGAGTTAGTTGTCTGATGTATAGTGAATGCCTGAGTGCATATGTGGGGGTGTGGCTGCCATACCTCTAAAGTCCACTTGGGTTTGGGCTGGCACTAGACAACTAGAGTTTATCACATTAACCTAAGTCACATCAAACATTCATGAAACAACAGGTATTGCAGCACAAAAGATGTGTGGGGGCAAACACTAGATACCCGGGACACTCTTTAATATTACCCTAAGCCACTTAAACATTTTAAGAGAACTCAGGTTTTGCAGCATGAGGCATATTAAGAAAACAAATAAATAAGTATGAAACTCTAATATTTGTCAGTATTGACTACCTGTAGTGGTAAATTAGTGGGACCATACTCAAGACCTTCGGACAAAGCAGGGGAAAACACTAGACAATGCCAAAAAAATATTTCTACATATTACTCTAATCCACTTAAAAAATAATAGAGTAACAAGTTATGCATCTGGTTGAATTTATAGAACAATATGAAAAATGACACTCAAACATCTGGTGTCACACTGCCAGCCCAGCTATCAGGAATTTTGTAAATAATTATATGTTGTTTGTGAATATTAATATGATTTATATAGAAGTGTGACAGAAGGAGATACTGCCAGCACAGCTATCTGCAATTTGATAATTATATGTATTAGAACTGTATGTTATGTGTATATTAAACTGCTGATAGAAAAGTATGTGCTGAACAGGGTTTTTACAGTACTTAACTACAAAGATATATCTACAGTGTACCCTACTGGAACATAGAAGATCTTGCAAAACTTAAGAATAGTTGAGGTTAAATTTCGTTACAGCTGGGCCATAAACAAAAGATGTTATCTCTCAGTTTCAGTGCAGAGGCAGACAAACTGTCTAGAACTAGAAGTTTTTTTGTATTGCCTTGAAAGAGAAGCATTTACTAAGCTTAAGATGTAGAAATGTTTTATTGTTTTATGACTTCCAGGATCTGCAAAAATCTGAGAGATATGCATTTTACACAAGGAGATATCAGATGATACAATGGGGGGTTTAGCTTGGGAACTATAGTCAGGTGATAAAAAGTGATGCCATCCAAGCTAACCCAGCAGTAATATTTGATATTAATTTAAGAACTCTCCCAGAGAGAGAGACTGTGCATTTTGTATTTTGTCTTTGACCTGGAAACATCCACTCATCACTCACCTTATGTACTTGCCTTACTGTAATTCAATTTTTAGAACATAGTAACTCTTTTAGATTCAGATAGGAATATGGTAAAGTATAGCTTAGATGTTTTCTTATTTATTTGAAACTGTCCTGCAATGTTGTTTTAAATATTTCCTGTGATTTTGGACTTTGATGTAACTGATTATTTACTGAGTATTGTCTTGTTCTTTTACTATTCATTTATATATAAATAAAATATATTTAAACCTGTCTTTGTGGCTGATATCTGTGAGACATATTTAAGCTCTTAGATTACTTGCATATCTATTTGGTGACACTGTACAGGCCACTCCTAAATAGCTGTGCTCTTGGACAGAATACCATTATGGTTACTAGTAACATTACAAAGTAGGATTGGACACCCTTTGTTAAGGGTCTTAGAGTAGCTGATAAAGAGTTGGCTGGTGGCAGCTGGAACTACCTTATAATCTGGACAGAATGAGGCATAGCTAGTAAACCTGTGACAGCCTTTCCCAGGTGTGTGTGTGTGTGTGTGTGTGTGTGTGTGTGTGTGTGTGTGTGTGTTTGTATACAAATCAATATATATATACACATATACACACACACACACACACACACACACACACACACACATCCCCTTCCCCCACGCGTGCACCAGTATACACTACATCTGTAATCACTAATTGCTGTATATATTTCATATACTAGGTGATTTGAACCCTGTATAGGGACGTGCACATCACCTGTTATAGGAAACACTCCACAGTACAAGAGACCACTGCTGGACAGCCACTGTGATACTGCCACGTCCTAAAGCTCAAAACAGACCTAAGTAGAAGAAGGTAAAATTTGTGTGTCTGTTATTGTTCTGTTCTTTGCTCCAGAATGTTTCTTTATCAAATTGCCTCCATAATCACTTCAATGAGATAGAGGGAGAAAGGAGAAATGCCATCTAAGCTCAAAGACATGCATGAATTGTAAATTGTCGGGGTTTTCTTGAACTGAGACATTGCTCTGTGAGCAGGATTGCATGTGCCAATGCGCTACATCTGGCCTTGTGGGCTGGGAGTTGTAGACCGTTGGCATTGATAAAGCCAGAAGTTTGAATCCATTATAAACTTTTGCTATGCTATTCTCAACTGAAAATAGTTTGTTCTCCCTCTGCTTGTGGATATATTCCTTCCTTTGAATAGTTGTGAATATTTTGCTAAGAATGTATTTTATTTTCACAGTCTGCAGTACAGAAATAGAAATGTTCATCATTTTCATAACTGCCAAACCCTTCAGAACTTTCCTGCCTCCAAAGATCGTGTCTCTAGCAGGCATACAAGGATCAGCAGTGAACTAATATTTCTTCATTGCTGGGTAGATATGTTCTGTTTTGGGAAAAAAATACCTCCACAACTTATTTTATGACTACACAATATTTTTAATGTGAAATTGTTTATTTTGTACTATGAATTTACATTTTTCTCAGAATGTTACCTGAATGTTTAGTCAGTTGTTTGACAGTAAATGTTAGTGTAAAACTATGTAAATTTAACGTTTCCTCTAACTTTATGTAAGAAATCCTTTACAAAATTTTGTTTAGAGGCCGGGGTAAGTGTATGTTGTGCTCGTCACTGTGTTTTTGTGGTGAAAACACTACTTTTTTGATACTTAAAGTTTTCCGACTACTACTGACAGTTGGACAAGGATTTTAGGCTTTGTTCTCAGCTTTACCTTTAACTTACCATTTCCTCGGTTCTTCCTTCTCCATTCACAAATAGGGTTGCCACCTTTTAAGCAGGGCAAAGTGGAACATGGGGTGTGGCCAATATGACAAACCTCACCCTCTACCATGACATCACCACATGTGTCATGGGTACAAAAGTTGGCTGGCTGGCTGATGGAGTGGCTAGCTGGCTGGCTGATGGAATGGCTAGCTGGTTGGCTAGCTGCCTGCTGGAGTGGCTAGCTGGTTGGCTGGCTGATGGAGTGGCTAGCTGGCTGGCTGGCTGGTGGAGAGGCTAGCTGACTGGCTGATTGGCTGGCTGGTAGAGTGGCTAGCTGGCTGGCTAGCTGCCTGCTGGAGTGGCTAGCTGGTTGGCTGGCTGATGGAGTGGCTAGCTGGCTGGCTGTTTGGCTGGCTGGTGGAGAGGCTAGCTGACTGGCTGATTGGCTGGCTGGTAGAGTGGCTAGCTGGCTGGCTGGTAGACTGATTAGCTGGCTGGTTGGCTGACTGCTGGAAAGGCTAACAGGCTGGCTAGCTGCTGGAGTGGCTAGCTGTCTGTCTGGCTGCTGGAGTGGCTAGCTGGCTCACTGGCTGATGGAGTGGCTAGCTTCCTGGCTGATGGAGAGGCTAGATGTTTGGCTGGCTGGTTGCTGCGTTGGCTAGCTGGTTGGCTGGCTGATGAAATGGCTAGCAGGATGGCTGGCTGGCTGGCTGGTGGAGTGGCTAGCTGGCTGGCTCACTGGTGGAGTGACTAGCTGGCTGGCTAGTGGAGTGGGGTGGCTAGCTAGCTGGTTGGCTGGCTGCTGGAGTGGCTAACTGGCTGGCTACCTGCTGGAGTGGCTAGCTGCCCATCTTGCTGTTGGAGTAGCTAGCTGGCTGGCTGGCTGAGGGAGTGGCTAGCTGCCTGGCTGATTGAGTGGCTAGCAGGTTGGTTGCTGGAGTGGCTAGCTGGCTGATGGAGTGGCTAGCTGGCTGGCTGGTTGGCTGGTTGGTGGAATGGCTAACTGACTGGCTAGTTGGCTGGCTGATGGAGTGGATAGCTGGTTGGCTGGTTGGATGGCTGCTGGAGTGGCTATCTGGCTGGTGGACTGGCTAGCTGGCTGGTTGGCTGGCTGCTGGAGTGCCTAACTGGCTGGCTAGCTGCTTGGAGTGGCTAGCTGGCTGGCTGGCTGCTGGAGTGGCCAGCTGGCTGGCTAGCTGATGGAGTGGCTAGCTGCCTGGCTGATGTAGTGGCTAGCTGGTTTGCTGGCTGGCTGCTGGAGTGGCTAGCTGACTGGCTTCATGATGGAGGGGCTACCTGGGTGGCTGGTTGGGGGAGTGGCTAACTGACTGGCTAGTTGGCTGGCTGATGGATTGGCTAGCTGGCTGGGTGGTTGGATGGCTGCTGGAATGGCTAGCTGGCTGGCTGGCTGCTGGAGTGGCTATCTGGCTGGCAACTTTAGTGGCTAGCTAGATAGATGAATGTCTGGATGGATGGATGATTGAAAGACTGGATGACTGGATGGCTGGTTAGCTTGCGGGCTGGCTCGGCTGTTAGGGAAAAATGATGTTGCAGCCTTCCTTGTACTTTTAGTAATGTTAAATCTGTAAACCTTGGTACTTTTTCTTGTGTGTACATTTTCAATTAAAATGTGACAAAAACAAGTCACTTTTACATACCATAATCAGTTGTTGTCAAAAAAATTATTTATTTGCACTTAATACATTTACAGACTTCTGTTAAAAAGATTTAAGGACTATAGAATGGTATATGGCTGGATGGATGGCTGAATTGCTGGATGAATGGCTGGCTGGCTGGATGACTGGATGGATGGCTGGATGAGTGGATGGTTGGCTAGCTTATCGGCTCACTCAGCTGTTAGAAAAAAAAAAGACAAATCTGTCTTCCTTTCGTCAGCATCTATAAAAGAGCTGAAAACAAGCCAGTCTACAGCCATGATCTTCATAGGGCTCTGCCCTGCCCCAATCCCAACCCCTTTCATGAATTGCAGCCAATTGCTGCATGATTTAAGACACTCAGACATAACAAGGAATAGCTCTGCCTGCAGGTCTTGGTTGATGACGTAACTGAATTGCTGTGGAAAAAACAGAAGTAATTGCGACTTTTCCATGGTGATTTACTGTGATTGAAAAATGTTGGACTTTTCAAGTTCCACTGATTTGCACAGCAGGCAATGGGATATGATATCTCAACCTGTGAGTGTCCCACTGATAACAGGATGGGTGGCAACCTTATTCACAAAAAAGAAGAACATTTCCAGACAGCCTTTGCCTCTTCAGTAGACTAAGATGGATGAATCTGCTATGACCATTTCTAATTCCTCAGGTCACACATCTTCTTCCTTGGTTTCCCCTGGTGTCATCAAATGTGCCAAAAGGTGCTGAAGGCTGTGGGGGGGGGGGGTCACTTAGCACTGTAAAAAATGTGAACCATTTATTTACTTATGTTTGGTGGGTATCTATTACCATTAAGAGAAGCAGACAACAGAATGTGAAAATGAGCATGCTTTTTGCAGAATATATGTTTTTAGACCAGTTTTGGATAGGAACACCATCGTCCTTAAGGATACTAAACAATTTCTATTACACCTATATATCAATTTCTATTAGGCCTATATAGTTTTACCAATCTTCATATGTTGAATTCAGATACGTTATTTGTCACCTTAGATGTGCAGTCACTATTTACAGTCATACCCAATGATTTGGGTATTGATTCAGTTAGAGAATATGCAATTAAACATGGTGGGTTTGAGTACAAACATATAGATTTGGTTTGTCTTCTTCTGGAAGTCATCCTAGAAAACAACATCTTTGTACTTGAACAGAATTTTTATATTCAATGTGATGGCATAGCTATGGGCACCCCTTGTGCCAACAGCTATGCCAACATGGTTTTGGCTCTTTGGGAGGAGAATTGTCTGTTTAATCATGATGTTTATAAATGACATGTGTTATTATATCATCGTTTTGTAGACAATGCCTTTCTCCTTTGGAATGAAAAGGTAGAAGCACTGGAGAAGTTTGTTGTAGACATTAATGGAATGACAAGTTATTTGAAATTCAATCATAATTATTCTAATGTTTACATAGAATATCTGGATGTGCACATAGAAAGAATTATGGATAAGTATATTAATACAGGTGTTTATAGAAAGCAATGTCATAGGAACACCTTATTACATAGATGAAGAATGCATCCCCAATATATTTTGAAAAATATTGTAAGGGGACAAGGCATGAGAATATCTCGCCTAAATGCCATGGATGTAGGCTACCGAGAAGCTTTAACTGACTTTAAGAATAGGTTACTAGATCAAGATTACAATGAAGCTGAAATTGAAAGTAATCTTGTAGATATGGATTCAATAAGGGAAGACAGAGCTGCACCTTACTTCTCCATCAGAGCTAAATATGACAGGGTTATAAGACATGATTCTAAAGGTATTAAGATACCGATGTACTATACAAATGACAATAAAGTCATCTTTGACACAATTAATAATCATTGGAAGATACTTACTAATAATGATGACTTTAGGGGGATAGTAGGTGATAAGCCATCCTTTAGATATAAAAACAAACCTAATCTTAAAAAATTACTTTGTCAAGATATGCGCAAGAATACTATAAATCATATTTCGAAAACCAGCCCATGTGGACACTGCAATTATTGCAGCTATGTTAACACTAGAGGTTATTTTGTCCATCCAGATACAGGACAGGTACATAGATTTAAAATAGATGCCAATTGTAATACAGCAAACATAACCTATTTAACTGAATGTGATTTATGTACATCTTTTTATATAGGTAAAACTAATAGGGCATTTCGCACGAGGATAAGAGAACATCTATATGCCATCAAAGTGCAATATATTAATAATGCCCTAGCCAAACACATCATGACATTTGGTGAACAACATGCATTCAGCTTTATGGCTATAGATGCTGTCTTGCCTATCATTAGGCAAGGTGATATTAGGAATAGCACTGAAAAAGGGGAAATGACTTGGATTCTAAAACTTAGAGCAGATAGGGGCCATGGACTTAATGAGATGGCTTCCCTTAAACCAGTTTTGAGATCTCATAAATAAAGTTGATCTACATACAGGGATTTTTATACTTATATAGTTTTTCTTATATGTGATATATTTATGTGTTTTTATGTAATGTGTTAGTTCAGATAAGCATGTCCACAATACATGTGTTTTAATATATTGGATTGTATTTAGACTTTTAAACTGTAGGAAAGTAGATGTTTTAGATCTAGTTTAAATATGCATATATGAGTTCCTCATATATAGGTCAACAAAGTGTTAACAATGTGTTCACATCATCATTGTTTAAGGTATATAAAGGGCGGGCTAGTTACTGTGTGTTTTTGGTATGATGACGCTGTTGTGAAAGCGCTCACCTGTGCAAACAATTAAATTGGTCTTTACGGAAGAAGTATCGTTTATTATTGAATTTCCACTTTTGATGCATGGTCACCTCCACCAAAGGATTTTTATCTGTTTTTTGTTTATATCTTATTGCTGGTGTGAGGCATTTACTCCATTGAGTATGATACTTTATTTTATAACTCTGGTATTATCTTGACAGAACCAAAACCTTCAGAAATTATAAGTTATTTTCTTATGAATGTAAGAATAAAGGACAACCTGTGTCAAAGCAAGCTAATTCCAAATGGTTGCCCCATACTATCTATTTTTTGTTTTTCCCACTATAAGTGAATTTCCAGCAGGGTCAAGATATACTGCACTAGTGCCTTCCTTTCATCAGTGACTTTTTGGAAAAGGGTGGATTCTAGAAGTATTTTAGAAACAGTAACTTTGCCACCTCTTCTTCTTCTTTCGGCTGCTCCCGTTAGGGGTCGCCACAACAGATCAACTGTTTCCATTTCCTTCTGTTCTCTGCATCTTGCTCTGTCACACCAACCACCTGCATATCCTCTCTCACCACATCCATAAACCTTATCTTAGGCCTTCCTCTTTTCCTGTTACCTGGCAGCTGCATCCTTAGCATCTTTTTCCCAATATACTCTGCATCCCTTCTCAGCACATGTCCAAACCAACGTAATCTTGCCTCTCTGGCTTTGTCTCCAAACCTTCCAACCTGGGCTGACCCACTAATATACTTATTCTTAATCCTGTCTATCCTTGTCACACCCAGTGCAAATCTTAACATATTCAACTCTGCCACATCAAGCTCTGACTCTTGCCTTTCTGTCAATGCCACTGTCTCCAACCCGTATAACATAGCTGGTCTCACTACCCTCTTGTAGACCTTCCCTTTGACTCTTACTGGTACTCGTCTGTCACAAATTACTCCTGACACTCTTCTCCACCCACTCCATCCTGCCTGTAATCTCTTCTTCACCTCTCTTCCACACTCACCATTACTCTAAACTGTTGATCCAAAGTACTTAAACTCATTCACCTTCTCCACCTCTACTCCCTGCATCCTCACCATTCCTCTATCCTTCCTCTCATTCACACACATATATTCTGTCTTAATCCTGCTGACCTTCATTTCTCTTCTCTCTAGAGCATATCTCCACCTCTCCAGGGTCTCCTCCACCTGTTTCCTACTCTCACTACAGATCACGATGTCATCTGTAAACATCATAGTCCATGGGGACTCCTGTCCGATCTTGTCTGTCAACCTGTCCATCACCATTGCAAATAAGAAACAGCTCAGAGCTGATCCTTGATGTAATCCCACCTCCACCTTAAATGCATCCATCACTCCCACCGCAGACCTCACCGCTGTCACACTACCCTCGTACATATCTTGTACCACTCTTACATACTTCTCTGACACTCCCGACTTCCTCATACAATACCACAACTCCTCTCTAGGCACCCTGTCATATGCTTTCTCTAAATCCACAAAGACACAATGCAACTCCTTCTGACCTTCTCTGTACTTCTCCATCAACACTCTCAGAGCAAACATTGCATCTGTAGTGCTCTTTCCTGGCATGAAACCATACTGCTGATCACTAATCATCACCTCCCTTCTTAACCTAGCTTCCACTACTCTTTACCATAACTTCATGCTGTGACTGATCAGTTTAATCCCTCTGTAGTTACTACAGCTCTGCACATCACCCTTATTCTTAAAAATCGGTACCAGAACACTTTTTGTCCATTCCTCAGGCATCATCTCACTTTCCAAGATTTCATTAAACAATCTAGTTAAAAACTCCACTGCCATTTCACCTAAACACCTCCATGCTTCCACAGGTATGTCATCTGGACTAATAGCCTTTCCGTTCTTCATCCTCTTCATAGCTATCCTTACTTCCTCCTTGCTAATCCACTGCACATCATGATTCACTATCCGCACATCATCCAACCTTCTCTCCCTCTCATTCTCTTCATTCATCAACCCCTCAAAGTACTCTTTCCATCTGCTCAACACACTCTCCTCGCTTGTGAGTACGTTTTCCACATTATCCTTTATCACCCTTACCTGATGCACATCTTTACTAGCTCGGTCCCTCTGTCTAGCCAATTGGTACAGGTCCTTTTCTCCCTCCTTAGTGTCCAACCTTTTATACAACTCTTCATACGCCTTCTCCTTAGCCTTCACCACCTCTCTCTTTGCCATGCACCTCATCTTCTTATACTCTTGTCTACTTTCTTCATCTCTTTGACAATCCCACTTCTTCTTCACCAACCTCTTTCTCTGTATACTCTCCTGTACTTCTTCATTCCACCACCAGGTCTCCTTGTCCTCCTTCCTCTTTCCAGATGTCACACCAAGCACCCTTCTAGCAATCTCTCTTACTAGCTCTGCTGTAGGTACCCAGCTATTCAGTAACTCTTCACTGCCACCCAGTGCCTGTCTTAACTCTTCCCTGAGCATCACCTCACAATTACCCTTTTTCAATTTCCACCATTTGATCCTTGGTGCTTCCCTCACACTCATCCTCTTCTTTTTGATCACCAATGTCATCCTACAAACCCCCATCCTATGCTGCCTAACTACACTTTCCCCTGCCACCACTTTACAGTCTCCAATCTCCTTCAGATTGGCCCTTCTACATAAGGTATAATCCACCTGTGTGCATCTTCCTCCACTCTTGTATGTCACCCTATGCTCCTCCCTCTTGTTAAAATATGTATTCATCATAGCCATGTCCATCCTTTTCACAAAATCCACTACCATCTGACCTTCTGCATTCCTTTGCTTAACACCATACCTACCCATCACTTCCTCGTCCCCCCTGTTCCCTTCACCAACATGCCCATTGAAATCTGCTCCAATCACCAGTCTCTCACCCTTGGGTACAGTCATCACCACTTCATCCAACTCACTCCAAAATTTTTCTTTCTCATCCATCGCACACCCAACTTGTGGAGCATATGAACTAACAACATTCATCATTACACCATCAATTTCCAGCTTCATAAACATTACTCTATCTGACACTCTTTTCACCTCCAAAACACTCTTAGCATACTCTTCCTTCAGGATAATGCCTACGCCATTTCTCCTCCAATCCACACTATGATAAAACAATTTGAAACCACCTCCAATACACCTAGCCTTGCTCCCCTTCCATCTGGTCTCTTGCACACACAATATACCAACCATCCTTCGGTTCATCATATCAGCTAGCTCCCTCCCTATACCAGTCATACTGCCAACATTCAAAGTTCTGACCCTCGCTATCACAGTCCTAGCCCTTACCTGCCTTCGGGCATACCTTCCACCTCTTCTCCTCCTTTGGCCAACAGTAGCCCAATTTCCACCAGCACCCTGTTGGCCAACAGTACTGGTGGCGGTCGTTGTTTCCCCAGGCCTCGACCGATCCGGTATGAGTTTCTGTACAGTTTTCTGCATGTGTGATGTGGCACAATTTTATGCCGGATGCCCTTCCTGATGCAACCCTCCCCATTTATCCGGGCTTGGGACTGGCAAAGAAATGCACTGGCTTGTGCATCCCCAGTGGCTGGGTTACTTTGCCACCTGTACATGCTTTTACAAAGTCTTACAAACTAGACTCTCTTTCCAGGTCTAGAGCAGGCTTTGCTAAAATCATTCTTCATGGGCTCCTGGTCCCTCCTTCTTCCTCATTCCAGGCCTCATAAGCTGTGGTATTCTACTCATATAGCTAAGGCTACTGCAGCAGCGATTTAGTGATAAACGCAACACAGTAAAATTTTCTAAGTAAGCTTAACCCAACAGTAGATTTTCAAATGATCACTGATGTAGAAGGTGCTCCATCCCCCATCCCCTTATTTTTTTGGTATGCTTTTTCTTGCCAAGGTGTGCACATTGACTTTTATTTACCTAACATTGTCCTCTTTCAGGTTCTAGCCTGTCTGCTGTGGAGGGTATGAATGTTCTGAAGGGCGTGGCACCCAGACTGTTGATTTTCTGCACTGCCAGTTCAAGATGTCAAATGGTTTTGGTACATGAAAAGTGCCTTGAAGTTTTCAAAGCTGGACAGCTGTCATATCCTTTGCAGGATATAACCAATGTAGCTAAAGGTATTGCAGCAGTGATCATATGAACACCTACTGTTATGGTAAGTATATTTTCTGGTTCTTTCATAGTATATACTTAGTAATTTGAGCAGCCAAGACCGGATGGTTCTTTTAATTTACTCTCCTTTTATTTCCTTCTTCACACTCCATTAATTTAAATATTAAGAAGAAGAGTTTCTATTTTCAAATGCCTGCCTTCTTTTATCAAGGATGTATTTAGTTTCAGCATTTCAGTAGCTGTCAGACAATGAGGAGTGTAGAATGTCGGTCTGATGGTTTATTGCATATAGAGTTAAAATGTCTCAGCCTGCAGTGCCTGTGGCCTGATATCATTATTTTTGAAAATGTGATTTTTTTTTTAATGTCATGGAATGCAAATTCTTCTATTTTGCTACTTCCATTTCCAACAATGCTTACATTCTTGACATGGGCCATTAACAGTCAGTCCTGTTGATCATGGTACATAAACGTAATGTCTGCTATATGCTCAATTCTTCTCCGATACTTCCATCTCAGCTATGGGGAAACCCACAAACCTAACATTTTCTTAAAAACTTGTATTTTCTGTCAGTGTAATATGAATCCATGCCTTTAATATATTTAAACAAGTTTTGTAGCAATCAGAGAGTATGCCACATTAGGACATCACCTAGTTTAATGAGTAACAGTGCATAACATTAAACTGAGTAAATTACTTTCTACAAGTGAAATCTAGCATTTCTACATTCTCCTGACTTTTCATTTTATATTTAGATACACAGTCAGGTATTTCTGCGTTCAGTACAAAGGAGAAAGGGCAAAGTATTATTAACCATCACTTTGACCATGTGACTTCTCACAAGCTTTGTTAAATAACTGATCAGCCTCTTTTTGCATTCTCCATGCTTGCTTGCTCCCCTCTTACACTAAGGAATAGTCCTGTATCAATAGAAAAGCTATACTTTTAATACTGTACCCATTTAAGTGAAACTTGACATTTTTTTCTAATTCGGATGTATTTGTGTAGATTGACTAGAATGAATATATGGTTGTTATTCACCTCAGAAAATCTCTCTCTGTAGACCCAGTTTGTCTGTTCCCCTGTAATCAAGTGTCTGTTTTAGCAAAGAATTATGCATATGATCATTTTGCTGAACAACATTTAGCTGTTTTTTTTTTAATTACAAACTTAACTCTCTTCTTTGTACATAGTATATTTCTTTTTTTTTTTCTTTAAAAATTAAACAAGTCTACTGGATGCAGTCCAACTGTCTTAACTCCTTAATAAATGAACACGCCACAGTGCAAATTTTCCCTTTATTTATGAACAGGTCTTTCCAGCTTAGAAGGATTTTTTTTTTCCTTTGGCTTTGGCCTTTTCTCTGATGTTGTTGTACTTTGTCACCTGACTGTTTTTCATTAAAGCTTCTCTTTTTGTCTTTGTATGTATTGTGGGCCAGTACACTTGTTTACATATTGTTTTGGGAAAATATAAATCTTTCTTTAAACTGTTCACTTTCAGTTGAATTGGTTATACACCCTTAAGATAAGGTACCATGTGCTAAATTTCTGTCTTTAGTCTTGCACTGAAAATATAAATTTAACACCACTCTCCTTTCAAATGCCTTTTCAGAGGGTAAGATGCTAGCAAATCTATTGAGAATAAACCAGATAGCCAAAAATACCAATGACAATCTAATATCCTAGTCTTTTCCTAAGGTGCAGAGGTAAATTTTAGTCATGTGGACTGTTGTTTGGTTTGCTCAATTTACCTTATCAAGGCATTGTGAGCAAGGGGACACATTCAGGTTTCTTTGTACTCCGAGTAGCTCCTATGATCTTTCTATCACCTTGTTAGTAAAATGTGGCCCTTTGTCAGTGTTTTTCTTCATGGGTCTTTCTTCATGGTTAGCCTCAACTGACAAAGCACTTGGCTGATCAAAGGCAAGGCTGTTTTAAGCTGTAGTATTATTTGGATAAGGTAATATTCAGACCACTTTGTGAACTTATATTTGACTGTTAACAAATACTGATTCCATCTAAAAGACCTAGTTACTAAAGTTACTTGGCCATTCTGATTAATCTGAATGTTAGATCCAGCCACGATAATTCTCCTTATTAGAAATGTGTCCACACACCCAAACTGTTAGCCAGCTTGAGATGAGCTGACTAAATGGCAATTTTGGGTGCAAAGCCCTTCAGAGCTTTACTGATGCCAAAGACTACCCTCCTCTGAGGCTTCTGAGGATCGACGGTCAGCTTGTTAGCCACATCACCTGCAGCTGTTGGGGTCCCTTCAGTGGGCAAGAAGCAGCACTGTTGTTGGTCCTGACAGAAGGAACAGAGAAGGATTCCCTGTTTTGTTGGTATGTTATGTCCATTCCTGGGGAAGCTACTATTGCTATTTATAACAGTGTTGACCCCTTTTTTTCTGTCAAAAAGAAGCAGAACACTAAACATATATCTACTCCTCCTCAAATTTCCTTAGATAGGAGTAGTTTATTGGTTTGGATCAGGGTTTTTGTTCACACTTTTGATCCCTCTTATTTATTGTTTTCTGGTAAAAGAAAGAAGGATACATGCTTTCCTGAAGAGATTCAAGATCCTGAATCTGGACCGGAAGATGGAGGGACAGATATAGGTTTTCTTATCAATTTTCAGATTCAGGCTCAGAGCAGACCTCAGTTTCTGATTCCTTCTTTAGGGTTCCTTCTCTTTCAGACTATCTCCAGAGTGTGTGAGTGTTTTCATAGAGAGTACACTAAGGTTTCTCAGTCCCTCAGAAAATGTTATGAGCTGTTACAGAAGGAACTTCTTGAACCTTCACCATCTCTTCCAGTTCTGTCAGCTATGGAGGATGTGTGTGCCTCTATTTTCCTGACAGCCAGCTTCCTGTCCCTAAAATGGTAGACATAATGTGTAAGATTCCTTTTTAAGTTTTTATACACACTTCCCAAATATGACCCAGCAGCTATAGCTTTTTATTATTCCTGCTGCTGCTAAACAGTTAGTTAATCCCTATCCTCCTGTTTCAGATAAGGATGGGAAAATTAGTGGTAGGTACAGGAAAATAGTGTATGCTTCTGCAACTTTAATTTTCATCATTTTGAATTGTCCGTCTCACATGTTAATGTTTATTATAATTGTGAAATTATGAGGATTGTTTGGTGTGTAGTTTCTGATTTACATGATTTAGTTTCTTGTGTTACACTAGTTACTGCTCTCAGTTGTCAGCTTGTGTATAACTCAGTTGACTATTCTTACAGAGCTGTGGCCTCTGATACTGTTTTGATGAGGTTTGCCTGCCTACATTCTTAGACCCTCACAGGAGTATGAGAATAATGGGATGTTATTTTTCTCTTTTGGCTAAAGATTCACTTTTTGGTTCCTTTGCCACAGAGGTGATCAAAAAGTGTGATGAAAGGATAAGTTAAATCAGGGAATCTCTAAGATTTTCTGCCCTCCTTTTTCTAATATTCTAAGGGATTCTCTAACCCTCGTCCAATTTCGGCATAATGGCAAGGATGTTTGAAAAAGAATTCAGGAATCCCCAAAACAAAGGACTCTTCAACTAGTCATTTTGACTATTTAAGGGGCTACAGACAAGCCCACAGCAGATTAATTTCACTGAGGCTTAAAGGAACATTTATTGATGCTTCTATTTTACATCATCAGTCTTTACCGAGTAGAGCATCTTTTAATCCACATTTCTCTTTGGTCACATATGACCTTAGCTTATCATTTATGTGCTCACTTTTAGGAATGTTCTTTGGATTGGGAACCTGAATGTAATGGTAAAACTTTCCTAGTGTCTTATCTTAACGCACTTTTAACAAGTTAGAATTTGTTTTTTGCTAAGCAAATGCAATATTATTCCTTATAGGGTATTTTTCCACTAATAAACAACTACATATATCCCTGTTTGGGACTCTCCTTTGAATTCAGTTTCCTTATCCAGAGCATTTCTTTGCCTTTTCAGTGACTTTAAACCTTTCTAGGGAAACTGTTAAATTATACAGTGTTTGTTTTCATTCTGGTTAAATGAACAGCCATCAACATATGTTTACAGTGGTTCCCACAAACATTTTCATTATAATGGTGATCTCTGCTGGATGGTGAGATCTAATGCCTAGGTTTGAAGACGTCCCTCCCTAACCCTCCCCCAGACTCAGCACAATCATACCTTTGCAGATTTGAAATTCCTGTGGTAAGCAGACACTTCTTTTTTGGCATTGTTTTTTTTAGTGTCATACTGGAATGGTAAAGCCCATGCCATAATCAGGCAACTAGATATGCTATCAACCCTAAACTTCTAGCTTCCCAGAAGGACAAAAGACTGATAGTGTTTTTTATATGACCTTTTACCCGCAGATAGATTTTCTAAATTCACATTAGGCAAAGGTGCAGGGAACTTGCAACAGCATTTTATGAATTGTATGGTTGCATTAGCTTACTGTGTGTTATTGCTGTGTTGTCACTTGCTTAAAATTATGATAATTCCTTTAGTTAATTATTAAAACATAATGCACAGAGTTTTGATTTACAGCAACATAATAAATCAAGTAAGTGTTCTTGATGTTTAAATTACATATTTTAAGTAACAGAATCATGTATTTGATAATGCATTATACACATCCGGAATATACAGAATCTGTTCTCCATGGCTTTAAGTTCTGGGTAGAAAAACTGGGAGATTGATGGATTGATTCAAAGTAAGCTCTGAAACTACTTTTGGCATGAATGATAGGCTTATTCTTAAAGGGACCCTATCACTGTGGAAAATCAGATATAGTTCACCCACCTTGATAATGTACAACTCATATCCTCTTCTTGTAGACGACAGCACATTGATGAGTACAGTTTTGCAGGTCAAGAATTTTAAATCAGCCTGATGCATGGGTTAAAAGGGTGATATAATCAATTTCTACAGAGATCCAAAGGAGGAGCAATCTGTTTATGAGGAGGTCACAGCCATAAAACTCATTTTAAAAACCATTTCACTAAAACAGAGAAGAAAGAAAATGATCCATGGGCAGATATGCTGAGATGGTTACATGATGAACCTTTATTGAGGAATAACCAAGGCCAGAGAAAGTAACACACAGAAATATTTGATCACCAGTGGTAGAAAACCCCTGATTAGTGTGTGATTATCAGTTAGGCACCAGCTAGAAGATCACTTCTACTTACCAGCATATGATTGTCTTGTAACAAGCTTTCTCACCTCCTTTACTATCTGCTGCACATCCTCATGACATATGTATTAAAACTTAATTATCCAGACAATTGGTTGAAGCTGATTGATATTGGGGTATATTAAAATCCTCCTGTCTTGTGTAGATTCAATCTGTGAGAAAGTTTGTGGTAATTTCCCTTGGTCAGTTCCATAAGAAGGAAGAACCATTACTGTCTGGGCCAAAAGGAAGTTACTTTAATTATTTTTGGGGTATCCTTTTGAATCTTCAGAATTACCCTGGATATTATTGGAAAAGGTGGAAACACATAAAGGAATATTACCTTCCAAGGGAAGGAAATTGCATCTAGCTTCCAGACTTGCTTGCAAGGAGCCCTTGAACAAAGCTTGTTTAATTGTCTGTTTTGAAAAGAGGTGAAAAGATCTATTTGGGGTGTTCCTCACAACTGGGTCAATTCCTGGAAGGCTCCCAAGTTCAATTTCCATTCGTAAGGGTCCATCCTGGTCTTGCTTAGCTTGTCTGCCACTAAATTTTGCTCTGCTTGAAAATAAGAACCTTGGTGAGTTAAGGAATGCTGAAGAACTAACTCTCAAGCTACAACTGCCAGAGTGCATAGGGAGTAAGATGGTGTACCTCCCTGCTTGTTGATATACCACATAAGTGTGGTATTGTCTCTAATCACTTGAAGAGTTCCTGGGGACCAGAGGTAAAGGAGACACGTCAAGACAAGGATCACAGCTACATCTCTTTTAACTCATTCAAGCCTATAGCACCTTTTTCGTATTCTTCCATTTCACACCAATAGCTCCTTATGGTATTCAGATGTTTTTTTTTTTTTTTTTTTTTTTTGGAGCTGGCTTTTATAATTAAATAACTTACCAGCTAATAATATGCAGTATTAGAAAGCACAAGGTGTTATTAGCAAAATGATGCCAAGACTGTTAATATATGATGTCCTGCTGCATAAAAATTAATCACTGTTTTTCACTTATTATTCTTATTTTCATATTTACATTCACAGTTTTCTGACAGCCATAGATGTTATTGAGTGGCAGTGTGTCATATACTATGGTAGAAAACAAGAAAATTATTTGTCAATGTCCATTTATATCACACTATACCTGAGTTACTGTTAGTTCTTTGTTAATGAAACAAACAATATTTCCATATGTACTTAATACTCAAAAATATGTGTCTTACAAATGGTTACATGACATCAAGTGACACCTTAGATGTTGTTGAAGAAAACTGTCTTTGATATGTCCACTGTAAGCTGCTCACCTTGAGAGATATTCAGTGTTACTTATGATGCTAATTATACAATTAAGCATATGTTTTCATATTTATGAAAATGTCTTAATAAACATTTCTTCATAGAGGAATTTCTTCTTGTGTTGTGAAAGATTATGCATGCTTAACAAAAATGTTCAGGAAAACAAAAAGTTCAGTGCTTCAGCCAAAGTCTTACCAAATCAAAAAATGTCAACAGCAAAAGCAAAATGAATGGCAAGACACAGCTATGGATTAGTCTTCTTTAATAAAACGATAAAATCCAAATGGTGAGCCGGTACAGCAACCCTTCATCAGACAATTGAAATGAGAAATGACTCCACAATTTAAATCTTAAAGCAACCAATCAACATTCAATACACTACCCGCCTTTTTTGCAAGGCAGGTTTTAAAGGCACAACCTCATTTAGACCTGGATATCTATGTGATGAAAGTGTAATAATCCATTTTGTCTCAAGTGTTTCAGTGAGTAACCTGATATCTCCCCCTCTAATGCCTAATCTCACATTGACAACTGCTTTAAACAAAAATACATGCGTTGGATTATCTACCAAGTGTCTATACAGGGCATTATGCTGGTCCTTATTCCTAATGGAACTTAAATGTTGCAGTATCCTAACCTTCAGCATATTATTTTTCATCCCAACATAGAACACCGAACATTGTGAACACTCAGCTAGGTAAACCACATTAGCTGTTCTACATGTGGCTCTTGCCTTAAACTGAAAATGTTGGCCATTCACTGGATGTGTAAAAGTAGAAACCTTATTTATACTACTGCAGGCCTTACACATGCCACATGGTACTGTTCCTAGTCTGTCCAGCAGGGGTCTCTGTAAAGAAACAGATTTTTCTCTACATAACAAATCCTTCAGATTTGTATTACGTCTGTAACCAAAATTCGGTCTAGGACCTACCAAATCATATAACCTGGCATCACTCCTCAGTATATTCCAATTTTTACTAACTATACTTTTTATATCATTGATGTTACTACTGTATGTGAAGTATAGCCTAGTATTGTTAAATCTCTTACACTGCTTAGAGGTGTCCCCCTCAGCCCTACTTTGTCTCAGCCAGGGTTTGTACCTATTGATTCTCTTCTTCGAGCTGGAATCTACTACCCTATTCAACATGTCCTCATTGTAACCTCTCAAATTGAAACATGTCTTCAACCCCTCTATCTCCTGATCATATTGTTCATCTTCCAGGCACAACCTAGATGTTCTGCATACCTGGCTCTGTACTATATTAGGAAACATAAATCTGGGGTGCATGCTATCAAAGGATAGTAAATGATTCTTCCAGCAGTCTTTCCTAAATAAACTGGATGAAAGTCCTTGCTGGGTACGTTCAATCCTTACATCTAGGAAATCTATCTGTACACTAGAATAGGTTAAGGTGAATGTGAAAAACGTGGTCGTAGAATGAAGGTATTCTATAAATTTATGTAACATATCTACAGTTCACTGCCAAAAGATAAAAACATCGTCCACAAAACGCGTGTATGCCCCTATGTACTGCATCCAATCTTTGTTATTAAATATAACCTCCCTCTCCCAAAAGAAAAGAACCAAATTAGCATAGGTATTGGCACAGGGGGTGCCCATGGCTACCCCCTGTGCCTGCCTATAAGCTTGTTTACCCCCTATAAACACATTATTCTCCAGGACTAAAGATAGTAAAAATGTGACCAATTTCACCTTATGTGATTCCTCGCCCATATCTAATAGGACCTGTTCTATAGCTTGTATGCCATAACTATTGCTAATCACAGTGAAAAGGCTTTGAACTTCAAGAGTAACCAATATAATATGGTTATACTCTGTCTTCTGTTCAAATTCCCTCACTACCTGCAAAAAACCTCTGGTGTCCTTCACTATAGTAGGTATTCTTTCTACAAAAGGTTTTAAGGTAAATTCAAGCCATAACGATATATTTTCAGTGACCCACCCTCGACCCGAAACTATGGGTCTAAAGGGTGGGTCTGTGGGTGATTTGTGTATCTTAGGTAGAGCTTTGAAAATGGGAGTGGTTGCCTTATCTATCATCAAAAATCTTAATAAGTCATCTTCAATTATCATCTCAAAGTTTAGCTTCATTAGTTCTTTATGTACCCCTTCTATCACTCTTACTATAGTTGTCGGATTGATAGGAATGTAAGTGGCTCTATCTGAAAATAAAACTTGCAACTTATTATTATACACTTCTGTGTCTAGTACCACCACAGCCCCTCCTTTGTCTGCCATCTTTATGACAATATCCTGGTTGTTAGATAATAACCTTAATGCTGCCTGTTGTTTACTGGTAAGATTATAAAACTTGTTGAACTCCCCTTTTTTAAAATAGCTCAACAAATCTCGTTCACAGCTATTAATAAATAAATTCATCGCTGGAGTAAATGGCGGTACATAAGTGCTGGGTTTTTTCAAGGTGCTAGCAACAGATACATCAGCTGAATTATTAGCATTGTTATGAAAAACACATTTAAGCGCCAAACCCTTGCAAAACAACATAATTTCCATGATAATTTCATTAAAAACGCTGGCCCTCCCAGGCACAAAAGTCAAGCCTTTGTTTAAAACAAATAGTTCATCCTCGCTTAAAATATGCGATGATAAATTATGTACTATACCAGCAAAACAATGATCAGTCAGTCCAAGACCTTGCGCCTCTTGTTGGGATCTCTCCCCTCGCTCAATGACCTCTTCTAGACTCCGCGTTTTTTCACCGGAGCTGGTAGCCTCTCGAAAAAATGCTGCCGGCCCTTCAGCATCTTAGGACGTGCTCCCTGCTCTTTAAATTCCTCCGACAAGTGTCCTGCTGAAGTGCTTGTTGAAAGCGCCGTAGATACAAATTCCACGGCTGGTACAGGCAAATTATCCTTAGGTGCAGACTTAATAACGGATGACCCACTCTGTAGGTTATCTCCCTTGCTCAACAGTTCAACATGAAGTGTTGTCGATTCCTCAGGAGTCGTTTGTATTAATTCTACGATAGTTGACTCTTTACGCTCCCTTCCTATGCACCCTCCATACTGACGTCTGGCTGCTTTACTGGATCCACTAACGTGAGCGTTGGACAAGGACCCCTTGTTTCTCGGCCAGACAAAGATATTGCCTGACGAGAAATCCTCAAAATCTCATTTGAGCTTGCTGATTTTTTAACTCCGCAACCTCTCGTTGTTGTCCATGAGGTCGCGTTGTAAAGCATTAAATCTATTATAGTGGTCACTCTCTTTAAAGTCATCTGTCAACTTATTTTGTAATACTTCCACTTCCTTCTGTAGCTCTGACATCTCCGGAGCAAAAAACTTGTTGATCAGATCCATGTATTTGAAACTAGTTTCAATATTCAATGTCTGCCATTGTGCTAGCAACTCAAGGTAACGATCACCCTGAGTTGGCATGCACAAAATTCTCATTCCCCGTGGTATGATTCCGTACTGCTGGCAGGCTTCAAAATGAAAGGTCTGCCATTTGAGTCTCTGTAACCTTCCAACCTTAAAACTCAAGTCACGTAACAAATCTTCAAACCTCTTGTCCGTGGCAGCTGGAACTTTACTAACCTCTAGTTCAGTTCTATTGATCATGAAACCAAGGTCAAGTAAAGGATTCTTTTGACACATATATTCAGTAGTCTTTTTAAGGGGAACAGCTCGATGGCGTTCTTCACAAAGGTTCCCTTGCAAAAAGGTACCTTGTAGGTCTCCCTCCATAGCTTGCTGAGCACAATAGAACACACACTAAACAGCAATCAGGAAAACAAAAAGTTCAGTGCTTCAGCCAAAGTCTTACCAAATCAAAAAATGTCAACAGCAAAAGCAAAATGAATGGCAAGACACAGCTATGGATTAGTCTTCTTTAATAAAACGATAAAATCCAAATGGTGAGCTTTGGGTACAGCAACCCTTCATCAGACAATTGAAATGAGAAATGACTCCACAATTTAAATCTTAAAGCAACCAATCAACATTCAATACACTGCCCGCCTTTTTTGTAAGGCAGGTTTTAAAGGCACAACCTCATTTAGACCTGGATATCTATGTGATGAAAGTGTAATAATCCATTTTGTCTCAAGTGTTTCAGTGAGTAACCTGATATCTCCCCCTCTAATGCCTAATCTCACATTGACAACTGCTTTAAACAAAAATACATGCATTGGATTATCTACCAAGTGTCTATACAGGGCATTATGCTGGTCCTTATTCCTAATGGAACTTAAATGTTGCAGTATCCTAACCTTCAGCATATTATTTGTCATCCCAACATAGAACACCGAACCTTGTGAACACTCAGCTAGGTAAACCACATTAGCTGTTCTACATGTGGCTCTTGCCTTAAACTGAAAATGTTGGCCATTCACTGGATATATAAAAGTAGAAACCTTATTTATACTATTGCAGGCCTTACACATACCACATGGTACCGTTCCTAGTCTGTCCAGCAAGGGTCTCTGTAAAGAGACAGATTTTTCTCTACATAACAAATCCTTCCTACTTTTTATATCATCAAAGAAGAGAATTAATAGGTACAAACCCTGGCTAAGACAAAGTAGGGCTGAGGGGGACACCTCTCAGCAGTGTAAGAGATCTAACAATACTAGGCTATACTTTACATACAGTAGTAACATCAATGATATAAAAAGTATAGTTAGTAAAAATTGGAATATACTGAGGAGTGATGCCACTATGATTTGGTAGGTCCTAGACCGAATTTTGGTTACAGACGTAACGCAAATCTGAAGGATCATGTCAGTTGCCCTGGTAGACAGGGGTCCAGGGAAGTAAATGCCGTGGAAAGAAATAGCCAGGGGATTGTTAGGGCTAGGCTTGTATAGGCCCAGGGCTGATAGCCTAGTAACAACCTATGAACCTATGAACCTAATCTGGACAATGCCAAAAATCATATGGGTACAGAGGCTCTGAAATAGGGGACAAAATGTAAATATTGCTCTTATAAACATAGAAAGATGCTACAATAAAAGGTGCTGTGTTACCATGCATTTTCTGAAGGACACATCCACTCCCACAGGGATCCCCTCTGTGAGTCCAAACACTGTTCAGACTTGAGTCATTAGGTCCTTGTACATAGCCTTCTCTAATTCTACCAGTGTTTCTGGAACTTTAAACCACCACAAAGCTGCCCAAGTCAGCTTTCTTGAGACATTATTATATGCTTTCTCCATGTTTAGGAATGTCTTGTTGGACTCTTTCCTCACCTCTAGCTTTTTCTCAGCTATTTGTCTCACTGCAACATTATGTCAGTTGTGCTGTGTCCTGAGCTGAATCTGAACTCCCATCTCATTTTCAACTGCTCTGCATATTCATTTATCAAGCACACACTCTGGAACTTTCATGTAGTGTGACAGGAGTTTGATACTTCTCTATTGACCACAATTGGGAATACCCTCTTTGTTTTTGTACAATGGAACTAGCATGCTTGTTCTCCAGTTATCTGGGATATGCCTTTCTCTTCATACTGTTATGAGTACCCTCAGTAGCCATTTCTCCCATGTCTTACCCAACATCTTGATCAAATCTGCTGTCATCACATCTGTGCCTGCTGCTTCTACCTGACTTAATTTTCCTTAGTGCTGTTCTTACTTCTTTTATGGTGAGTGTGAAAAACTGAGGGGCTGCCAGCCCAACCAGATAGAATTTTGTAGATAATTCTATGTCACTGTAAATATTAATATAATCCACAGGGTTGTTTTACAAATGTAAATAGAACTATATGTTAGGATTAAACTATATGTTGTACTGGGCTTCAGAAAATGTAAACACAGTGCACCCTACTGGAAGAAAGTTGTTAAGGAAATGATTTTAAAACTGTGTTTGATCTCAAGATCGGAGACAGGATGTCTAGGCTAAGAGTTTCTTTCTATTGTTTTCAGACAAAGAAAATTACTAGGTTTCACATGTAAAGTGTCTTTTATTGCTGTGACTTCCTGGCAGCTGTAGAAATGTTAAACCTCAGCAGGGGTGTCAAGAATGATGTAATTTGAAATGACTCAGCAGTACTGTGTAGTATCAATTTAAGGGCTATCTCAGACAGAAATAAGAGCATTTTGTATCTTGTCTTGGATCTAGTAAGAACATCCCCTCGCCAGCACTTACTTGCTTTATATGTAAGTAGTATTTAGAACAGTGATTTCTCTTAGAAATAGATAGAAATAGTAAGATTAGACCAGCTGTTTTCTATATTTACATCAGATTGTTCTACAATATTATTTTAAAGTATTTCCTTTGATTTCTGAACTTTGTAATGTCATTGTGTTGAAGTAATAAGTATTGATTTGCATTTTATTTATTAAATATGTTTAAACCTTTCAATTTTGGCTGTTTTGCGTAGACATAATTTAAGTTCTAGAGTACTTGCATGTATTCGGTGATACTGTACAAAGTCACTCCGATAGCCTTGCTGTTCGTCACACTTACTAATTGGATAATAATAATATTGCACAATAAAATTGGACACCCTTTGGTAAGGGCCTTTATAGCAGCTGATAATGGTAATTGGTGGCAGTGGATTACTACCGTATAGCCTGGACAGAAGGGGCATAGCTGGAAAACCTGTGCCAACCATCCCCAGGAGTGTCTGTGTGTTTGTATATAAAACAAATCTCAAAGTGTGTGTGTGTCAGCTACTTGGGCAGGGACACAAAGCACAGGGTGGACAGAAAGGTACTGGAGGTTTTGGCCTGACTACTCAGCTGAGATTTAAACCCTATAGTTGTGACAGTGGGGAGTCTTATGGGGATCTGGAGAGAAAGGGAGAAACCAGCTCCACACTGACTGTGATCTCTGTGTGCTCTTAAGGGAACTTGTACTTTATTGTGTGTGTACTTGTTATCCTCCCAATGTGCATGCCCCTCACTGGTGCTAGTGGTGAGGACTGAGGCTTCTTGATTACTGGGCCAGTGCATGGGCATCACATATTAAGGCATAGCTTGAGAACCTGTGCCAGCCTTCCCCAGGAGTGTCTGTGTGTTTGTATATAAACCAAATCTCAAAGTGTGTGTGGGTCAGCTACTTAGGCAGAGACACGAAGCACTCGTTGGACAGAGACGGTACTGGCAGTTTTGGTTTGACTACTCGGCTGAGATCTGATCCCTATAGCTGTGCCAGTGAAGAGTCTTATTGGGGATCATTGAGAGAAAGGGAGAAACCAGCCCCAGCCTGACTGTTATCTCTGTGTGCTCTTAAGGGAAATTGTACTTTACTGTGTGTGTAATTGTTATCCTCCCAATGTGCATGCTCCTCATTGGTCCAGTAATGAGGATTGAGGCTCCTCGATTACTGGGCCAGTGCACAGCCGTAACATATTAAATGGTGCCAGTGGTGGGATACCCACATCAAATATTAATTGTTTGATAGTGGTGAGTTAGCCACATCACATAATAATTGGATTGTAGTGGTGTGGATAGTGAATTCTTGTAGCTTGTGTACAGAGATCACTGAAGGTGTTTTTGTAGTCTAAATCAGCCACCCAGTGAACATTCAGAGTTCAGATCACAATTGTTTTATTTCTTTTCTTAGTTTAATTAGTCAGTGTGAGCAGGCAAGCATGTCAGCAAACAAATATGTTACACTGACAAGGAGCCAGTTGGCTGAAATGTGCCAGGCTAAAGGACTGGTGCATGGAAACCTGAATAAGGCAGACATGATTGCAGCTTTAGTCACAGCTGCATCAGGAAATAGCAACCAGGAGGATGATCAGACTGGTCATGGAAATGTACAACACTCAGAGAATGGACAGTTCAACTTTTTACAGAGGACTTAAAAATTCATCTGGAGCTAAAGAGACTTGAGTTGGAGGCCAAGCATTGGGAAATTGAAGCAGCAGAGGGACTGAGGCATATAGATACTGAGGAAGATGAGAAACTGCAATGCCTGGAAGCTGAGGAGAAGGAGAGGCAGAGGCAGCATCAAAAGGAGATGCTGACTCTTTGCCAGAGTCATGGAGGTAATGGGGAATGGAATAAATGGACCCCAGATGCACAAAAGGTCAGTAAATTTCTTCCACAGTTTACAGAGGGAGATAATTTTAATAATTTCATTCATATGTTTGAGAGGGTATGTAAACAGTATTATGTTGACCAAAGGCTCTGGGTATGGTTCCTGACCCCCTTACTCCATGGTAAAGCTATAATTATTTTGCCCAAAATGTCTGAAAAATATTTTTTAAATTATAATGATGTAAAGAATTGTTTGCTAGAACACCTGAAACATACAGGAAAAAGTTTTGTGAGCATAGACGCAAGGCAGATGAAAGTGTGTGTGAATATGTTGCTGAACTAAGCACTTATTTTCATAGGTGGGTGAGTGGAAGTCAGGTCACCACTTTTGAAGGGCTGGCAGACCTTTTGGTGAGGGAACAAGCCCTTAGCACTTTGTCTAAAGACATGAGGATCTGGTTAGCTGATAGACAATGTGCTACTTCAGATGAGATGGGGAAGAAGGGAGACTTATACCTAGCAAGCAGGGCATCACTGCACAGAAAAGGGACACCAAGTGTTGCTCATGAGCCTAACAGAACCCATGGTGGACAGCTCAGACAGACTCAACAGAATCTGCCAGTAGCAGAGGAAGCCACTAGCCAAGGTACATGTCCAGGACCTAGGGTTAAATGTTTGGAATGCAACCAGTGGGGCATGTAGCATACAGATATCCACGGAGGCAAAGTGGGGAACAAAAGGTGGGAGAGCCAGTAAGTGGGAATGACAAAGTGCCAAAAGTAGGTTTTCTTGAGACAACAAAGGTACCAAACTGCCACAGTAGGTTATATCCTATCATAGTGAATGGCAAGGAGACCATTGCTAAGAGATACACAGCCTCTGACATAATCATTGTAAAGCCTGCAATGGTTACAGAGGAGCACTACTTGCCCGAGCAGTCTACTCCAGTCAGAGCTTTAGGAGGGATCCCATTCCAAATACATTTGGCTAGGGTTCACCTTGACTGGGAGGGTGGAAAAGGAAGCCAGCAAGTATGTGTGTTTGAGGATATCCCTGCAGATGTCCTGATAGGAAATGATTTTGATAATGCAGTACCATGTGCTCATGCAGTTACATGCAGTCAGGATTGGAGACAAGCATGAGGGTCTGGTAACCTGGTGGAGACCCAGACAGACCACAAACTGGCAGCCAGGACTGGTGAGGTGGTTACTTCAGAGAGGGAGCTACCATGTAGCAGTAAGACTGAAGGTGAGCCACAGCTGCTTGTGGGTACTCATGTTCCCTTGGACAGAGTGACTGCAAGGGCAGAGGTGAGTAGTAGTACCCAGGCTGACAGTGAGGCACCACTGTCAGGGGATACCAGTCTTCCCGTGGAAGGGGAGCTGGGAAGAGTCAAAAAGACAGAGTTGAGACAGGCTCAGCTCTCAGACCCTACATTACAAGGCCTGAGGCAGGTGGCTAGTGAGGCACCTGATTCTCAAGGGAAGGGGGGGGTTTATATACAGGGACAAAGGGCTATTGTACAGAGGGTGGACCCCTGAGGGAGGGTTAGAGGGTGAGAGAATACATCAGTTGGTAGTGCCTAGAGCCTACCATCTGGCACTTCTAGCCATAGCCCATGATATTCCCTTTGCAGGTCATATGGGCATAAAACATACAAAGAGACATATTATGCAGAACTTTTATTGGCCTGGGATTTCCAGATATGTAACAGGATACTTCAGGACCTGTGAGCAGTGCCAAAAGGTAGCAAGGAAGAAGACAAGGTGAAAGTTCCTTTGATGCCTTTGCTTGTGACTGAGGATCCATTTCAGAGGGTTACTATGGATATTGTGGAGTCTCTGAGTACCCCAAATTCCACAGGGAAAAGTATATCCTAGTGGTAGTAGATTATGCTACCAGATACCCTGAGGCAGTGGCTCTGTCCTCCATTGAGGCAGAAAAGGTAGCAAATGCTTTGTTTGAGATTTTTCAGCAGGGTAGGCTTCTCAGAAGAAATACTGACAGATGTGCTAATTTCATGTCAGACCTGCTGGCTTGTCTGCGGAAGCACTGTGGGGTGAAGTGCCTGAGGACCACTCCCTACCATCCCTAAACTAATGGTCTTGTTGAGAGGTTAAAGTCTACACTCAAGTCCATGCTAGAGGCATTTGCAGACCAATTTAAGAGGGAGTGGGACAAATATTTGCCCCATTTGTTGTTTGCTTACAGAGAGGTTCACCAGGAATCCACTGTTTTTTCACCCTTTGAGTTGCTGTATGGGCATAGGGTGAGGGGACCTCTAGATTTAATTTGAGATGAGTGGGAAGGTGAGTGTGAATCTCTCAAGGAGTCTGTTGTGGCATATGTCCTAAACCTCATAACAAAGCTCATGGGATTGTCCCAGGAGAACCTGGCAGAAGCCCAACGACAGATAAAGGTCTGGTATTACAGGAATGCTCAAGCTTGAGAGTATGCTATAGGGCAGCAGCTAATGGTTCTCATTCCTGTCAGACACAACAAGCTGCAGTCAGCTTGGGAGGGAAACTGTAAGGTGGTAAGAAAGGTAAGTGATGTTAACTACATGGTAGAACTGCTAGGCAAGAGGCAGGAGTACAAATTGTACCATGTTAACATGATGAAACCTTACCATGACAGGGAGGCTCTAGCGCTGAGTATTTGCAGTGAATTGTAGTAGAGGTCTGAGGAAGATCTGGTGACTGATCTCATCAGTGAGGCTCGGACTGACACCTCAGTGGAAGTGGTAGCAATGTCCCAGCAGCTATCTCCTACCCGGTTCAAGAAATCTGAGCAGTGTTACAGGAGTTTGGGGACATGTTCACTGGGAAACCAGGGTGCACCCACCTGTTGCAGCACCAGGTGGATACAGGACCCCAAAGGCCTATTAGGCAGGCCCCTTATAGGGTTCCTGAGAGAGTTAAACAGACTCTGAGGGAGGAGATACAGGAAATGTTGGAACTAGAGGTAATTCAAGAGTCCAACAGTCCCTGAGCCTCCCCCGTGGTGCTGGTGACAAAGAAAGATGGCAGCACCAGGTTCTGTGTGGACTACAGGAAATTAAATAGTCACACAGAGTCAGATGCTTACCCCATGCCTAGGACAGATGAAGCCCTAGATCAGCTGGGTGGGGCTAACTATCTTACCACCACTGATCTTACCAAGGGTTACGGGCAGGTGCCCTTGACTCCCATTGCTAGAGAGAGGTCAGCCTTTGTGACTTCTTTTGGCTTGTATAAGTTCACAAAAATGCCCTTTGGGCTGCAAAATGTCCCAGCAACTTTCTAGAAGCTAGTAGATCATATCCTAGCAGGAGGGTTTGCCTTTGCTTACCTAGATGATATTGCCATCTACAGCCATTCCTGGCAAGACCACCTTCAGCATTTCGGGGAGGTGCTGGGCAGACTACAGAGGGCAGGGTTGATCATTAAGCCCAGCAAATGTCAGGTGGGGTATAGCAGAGGTCTTCTACCAGTGACACAGAGTGGGGAGTGGTAAAATCAGGCCAGAACCTGCCAAGGTGGAAGCCATTCAGGCATGGCCTACACCTGTTACCAAAAAGCAGGTGATGTCATTCTTAGGGACATCAAGGTACTACAGAAAGATTGTCCCCAGTTATAGTACCATGGCTGCTCCCCTCCCAGACCTGACAAGAAAAAAAGAGGCCAGATAAGATAGTGTGGACCCCAGCATGTGAGTAGGTATTCCAGAAGCTTAAAAAGGTTTGGGAAGACCCCTTGTGTTAGCCAATCCAGATTACAACAAATAATTTGTTGTGCAGATGGATGCTTCAAACCATGGGGTGGGGGCTGTACTTAGCCAGATTTTTTTCAGAGTGAGAAGAGCACCCAGTGGTTTATCTAAATCATAGGCTTCAACCCAGGGAGGAATGTTATGCAGCTGTAAAAAAGAAATGTTTAGCCATAGTGTGGGCACTGCAGAAACTTCAGTCTTATCTGTATGGAAGGAAATCCATTGTAGTTACAGATCACAATCCCCTAGCATGGCTACATTGAGCCAGCCAGAAAAATGTCCTGTTGCTAAGGTGGAGCCTAGGGTTGCAAGCATATATTATGTCAGTGCAGCACTGCAGTAGGATTAGCAATGCCAATGCAGATGGGTTCTCAAGACAGGGAATGGAGTAAGGTATACCCACACAGACTCAACCCACTCAAGCAGTGTTTCTCAAGGGACACTTGAAAAAATAGCTTGTTCTCGGGGAAGGGATGTGAAAAACTTAGGGGCTGCCAGCCCAGCCAGATAGAATTTTGTAGATATTTCTATGTCATTGTAAATATTAATATAATCCACAGGCTTGTTTTAAAAATGTAAAGAGAACTATATGTTAGGATTAAACTATATGTTGTACTGAGCTTCAAAAATGTAACTGTAGTGCACCCTACTGGAAGAAGTCTGTTAAGTAAAGAATTTTAAAACTGCTTGATCTCAATATCGGAGACAGGATTTCTGGCTGAAGAGTTTCTTTCTATTGTTTTAAGACAAAGAAAATTATTAGCTTTCACATATAAAGTGTCTTTTATTGCTGTGACTTCCTGGCAGCTGTAGAAGTGTTAAATTTCATGTTCTGTGAGCCTGGGAAACCTCAGCAGGGGTGTCAAGAATGATGTAATCTGAAATGACTCAGCAGTTCTGTGTGCTATCAATTTAAGGGCTATCTCAGACAGAAAGAAGAGCATTTTGTGTCTTGTCTTGGATCTAGTAATAACATCCACTCACCAGCACTTGCTCTATATTTAAGTAGTATTTAGAACAGTGATTTCTCTTAGAGATAGAGTGAAATAGTAAGATTAGACCAGCTATTTTCTATATTTATGTCACACTGTCCTACGATATTGTTTTAAATTATTTCCTGTGATTTCTGAACTCTGTGACGTCATTGTGTTTAAGTATTAAGTATTGTATTTTGTTTTTTTTATTTATTATTAGATATTTTTAAACCTTTCAACTGTGGCTGTTTTATGTAGAGATAATTTAAGGTCTAGAGTACTTGCATGTATTTGGTGATACAATACAAAGCCACTCCGATAGCCTTGCTGTCCGTCACATTACTAATCGGGTAATAATAATATTGCACATTAAAATTGGACACCCTTTGGTAAGGGCCTTTATGGTAGCTGATAAGAGTAGTTTGTGGCAGTGGATTACTACCTTATAGCCTGGGAAGAAGGGGGCATAGCTGGAGAACCTGTGCCATCCTTCCCCAGGAGTGTGTGTGTGTTTGTATATAAACCAAATCTCAAAGTGTGTGTGTGTGTGTGTGTGTGTGTGTGTGTGTGTGTGTGTGTGTGTGTGTGTGTGTGTGTGTGTGAGCTATTTGGGCAGGGACATGAAGCACTGGTTGGACAGAGAGGGTACTGGAGGTTTTGGCTTGACTACTCAGCTGAGATCTGAACCCTATAACTGTGCCAGTGGGGAGTCTTATTGGGGCTCTAGAGAGAAAGGGGAAAAATCAGCCCCAGACTGACTGTGATCTCTGTGTGCTCTTAAAGGAAATTGCACTTTACTGTGTGTGTACTTGTTATCCTCCCAATGTGGACACCTCTCACTGGTGCTAGTGGTGAGGACTGAGGCTCCTTGATTACTGGGCTGGTGGATGGGCATCACAGTGATCTCCTTCTCTTCTCTCATCTTAGACTGTGTCTGGGGCAGTACAGCTTCTGTGGGCTTTTGTTCTTTCAGAAGTTGCTGAAAGTACTCCTTCCATCTGTCTTTGATGTCCTGTGGACTGGCAGTCTTTTGCTCACATTCCTTTATAGTTCTGTCTTTGCCTTTGCAAATTGATGGGTTTCTTTCTGCCATCTACTGATTCACATTCAAGAGGCTGATAGAGTCCCTCTGAAGCCTTGTTCTTAGAAATAGCAACTCTTCTCTTAGCCTCTTTGTTAACCAACAAGTATTCCTTCTTAGACTGGTGCATCTTACTGAATCCAAATTTTTCCTGCACTCTTTCTTTCATTTGATGACTTCCTGGGCTTCTGAATTCCACCACCAGCTTTACTTATGTACCTTGCTTCCATACCTGGCTCAGCTGCATATATGTTCTCAAAACATGCTGTTTTGAGGTACTGCCATTCTTCTTCAACTCCACCTATGTCCTCTTCCTCCTGATTTGCTAGAGCCATGAGTAAGAACTTGAACTGTTGTGTTTTCTCTCCAGTCAACTTCCAGGTCTTCAGCCTTGTTGCTGTTAACCTTAGAGCCATCTCATACCACCACTAGCAGCTGATTGTGGCAACCAGTGTTTTATGCTGTTGGCCGGCTGTTTCACTGGGGATGCTTTGCAGTCACTGATTCTACCCCATTGCCCTCTCCTTACTAGGAGGAAGTCTACCTAAAATGCATGCTGGCCACTATTGTATGTGATCTTGTGACTGTCTCTCTTTCTGAACTATAAAATATGCCAGCCAGCACTCTTAAAGGCTCTCACCATAATAATAGACAGCACATGGAATAAAATTCAAAAAAAAAACTCTTAGTTTATTGTAACATCAGCAGAAAAATAAATCCAAATACCAAAGGTGTATAAAGCATACCAGTTTCAGCTAACAGCCTTCATCAGTGCTAATGAAATCTTTCATACATTCCCATGTAAATACTAGTCCCAATCAGCCCCCCCGAACAAGAAAATCAATTGTTCCTAATTATTCATTAGTTGCAAATAGGTTTTCTTAAAAGTACAGAACTTTACAAAAAATTATTACGCAGATAAAGCATAGTTATTTCATATCCCTTTATACAGAAGGTGATACAAAGTTTGAACATAAATTCATTTCGGATCATATTTTAATATTCATATATCTTGTATTCAATAACTCAATTATATCTCACAGTATTTACATAAATGATGAATATAAGGTCTAATCCATCTCAATATTAATGCTACCAATATAAAACATTTTTGTTGGAAAAAATATTCATAATTGTTCATTGATGCCTGGAGAAAATAAGGCACCTACCCTAATTATCCACTTCCGTTCCTTATAATTTAAAAGTGAATATAATGCATACTGAGACATATTTTTATGTAAAATCCTGTCAATAATAGTAAAGGAAAACCTAGCAGTAGAGTGTTTCAAGCAATGTTTAAACAAAGCATTTGTATACCTGGCACATCTGATATCACTTAAATGTTGTGATATCCTTAACTTAAAGGGGCGTGAAGTCTGCCCCATGTAGAATACAGGACAATAACATTTTACAATATAAATAATCCAGTCTGAACTACAATTGCCATAAATTAAAATTTCAAAAACATTTGAACAGCTGGAAGAGGTAAAGGAGCTTGCTTTAGAAACACACTGACAAAAATTACAATACCCATAGGGGTGGCATCCCAAAGGTTTCCTGCCATCCAACCTCATCTCTGTATCCACTGCATTCTTTGTCTGATTTCTTTTATAGGTTCATAGGTTCATAGGTTCATACTAGGCTATCTGCCCTAGGGCATTTATAAGCCTAGCCAGAGTTGTGTGGCTTTCACCACCCCTTAGGTTGAAGAATACTATACCCATTAGTTTGCCATGCCTCTGTCCAGCAGTGATACAGAGATGATCCCCAGGGTAAACCTATGATCTCCCATCCACTGGTCAAGATTCCTCTTGAACAGAGCCAGCGAGGTACTCTGTCTCACATGGAACCGGATTCTGTTCCACAGCATAGGGAGTCTCTGGGTGATGAATCTGTCCCTCCAGCACGTCCTATTTATATCCGTGTTGAGGTTTAAGTCTCTTGCTCTTGTGGCTCTGGTGGATTTGGATTTTTTGAGGTGGAGCATGTCCATTAATTCCGGGTTGGACATGGCCTTGTATGTCAGGCACAGGTCACCTCTGAGCAGACGGTATGCAACTGAATAGAGCTGGAGTTTCTTCAGTCGGGCAGCATATGGCATATTTTTGAGCCCCTTTATCCTTTTGGTGAGGAACTTTTGGGGTCTTTCCAATTGCTGCAGGTGTCGGGTAAGATACATTCTGAATGGGGCATTGTACTCAATCATTGGTCTGATAAGTGAAGAGTACAGGGGAACAATGACCTCCCTTGATCTGGATGTGAATCCCTTCATAATCAGGTGGGCAATGTAGAAGGTCCTCCTAACCACTTTGGCAACGTGAGTGTCAAAAGAAAGGTTACTGTCAACTTGGGTCCCCAGGTCCCTGATAACCTCTGCTGTGCTTAATGGATTGCCACCTATGTGGTAACTTAGGGTTACCTTGTTTTTACCAAAGGGTATGACTATACATTTTTTGGCGTTTAGCTTAAGGCCATGGCTCTAGCACCAGTTATCCGTTTCTATGAGACCTCTCTGAAGGATATCTGTGTCTGATGGATTTTCAACTATGGCGCCCAGTTTGCAGTCATCTGCAAACTTTGTCAGCCACAATCCTCCTATGTTTGCCTGCACTTCTGAAAAGTAGATGCCGAACAAGAGGGGGCCCAGGACTGAGCCCTGTGGGACACCACTTGTGACCGGGTTGGAGTCTGACATGGCACCAGCAACTCTAACCCTGTGGGTTCTGTCCTTGAGCCAGTTTGCAACCCATCTTGTGACATATGGGTTTACATTTAAGCTGGTGAGCTTTTCTATGATACCGAGTGGGGTATTGTGTCAAAGCTTTGCAAGGTCAAGGTAGGCTGTGTGAACTGCCTTACCATCATCAATGGCCTTGGTGACTGTTTCAAAAAAGTCAACCAAGTTCAAGAGGCATGATCTGCCCTTGACAAAGCCAAATTGGGTAGGATCCAATGTCTGTAGGTCCCCTATGTCTTTATTTATGAGTTCCATTATGATCCTCTCCATAGCTTTGCAGACCAGGCTTGTTAAGCTTATGGGGCAGTAATTACCAGGGTCTGTAGAAGCACCGCCTTTGTGGAGTGGGACCACAGTTGCCGTCGCCACACTTTGGGTACGATCCTGTGGTAAGGCTAAGATTAAACAGCAGCCTTATGTGTGGGTTTAGTTCCTCATTGAGTTCGTGTAGCACACAGCTGGGGACACCATCCGGTCCCATTGATGCTGTGTTTTTAGCTTTAGAGAGAGCAGCTCACACCTGGGCATTTGAGATGATTGGGAGGCTACACTCTGCTGGGATAGATATTTCTCCTTTTGGGGGGGAGGGAGGGGAGAAAATTTCACTGAACCTGTCTGCCAGTATGTTTGCAATGTCTGTGGTTTCAGTGATTTTTGTATCATTTTGGACTAATTCTGAGCATATCTGGGAGTTTCCACCCAGATTTCTAACATAGCTAAAGACGGCCTTATGATTGTCTTTCTCTCAAAGTTGGCCTTGGATGATTTTATGAGTGATCGTAGTTTTTTACTAGTATTGATCAGAGATGTCTTCCCTTTTAGGGATTTTGCTCTATCTTGTAGTAGCTTTCTCCTCTTGTTGTAAAGTTTGTTTATGGCTGGAGTCCACCAGATCGGGCGCTTGCCTTTGGTGGAAAGGGTCTTGATTTTATTTGGGATTGCTTGATTCATGCAATCCTGGAGGTGCTCGTAGAAAGCATTTGTAAGGGATTCAGTAGCGTGGGTTGTGGTTTCCAATGGCTCAGGGGCTTTGAAGGATACCACACCAGTCTTAAGAAGTGTGAAGTTGGCTTTTGAGAAGTTCTTCACTGTGGTCATTTTTGTTGGGGGTGGGGGCGGGATGTGGATCTGATGGACAATGAATAAACCAGCCCCCCATAGTCTTGCCTCTCCTGTATGAAAAACTACATCTGGCAGTAAGAATTCCTTGATGCCTGTCTTCCATAAGCAACACATTCCAATGGTGATGTATAATTGTTTGCAGAAAAGTAGTTACTCCCATATTCCACAAGGAATCTAATAGATGATGCTTGCAAATTAGATTTTACTTGATACTGCAATGTATATTTTCTATGGGTTTTTCAAACTGCAACTAATGCCCATGTGATCTTTCCCATTTGATAACTCCTAGTAAAGAACAAAAAGTAAAGGACTCCTCCACTGAAAGTACTGCCAAAAAACCCCAAATAGTCAATCCAAAAGTAAGGCAAGTACTACCATACTGTGTATGAAGCAGCTTCACTTTATTAAAACAATAAAAGCAGTATCTTAAGTGCTTTCGGGTAAATCCTTCATCAGATGATAAAACACTAGTAAAAACATAGTATCTAATATAGTACAACACAACAAATGAAAATCAATAGTTTACCCTCCTTTTTGCTAGAGCTGGTTTTAAAGGCACAACATAATTTAATGCTGGGGCTTTCTCAGCTCCCAGTCTAAGAATCCATTGCATCTCTTTGTATTCAGTTTCATTATACAAGTCACCCATTCTTTGACTTCTATTTACAACACATATAACCATAAAGGCAAATACATGATCGGTATGCAATTCTATATGGTTGTACAGTGCATTATGTTCTTTTCTTAACCTTATATCTGCTAGATGCTTAAAATGCTATCTTTAAGTTTGCAATTTGTTTTTCCTACATAATATGCAGTACACTGTTGACAATTTGCAATATAGACAACAGTTTGCATATTACCATCAGCATACATATTGAAAAGTACTTCTTGTTGGTCCTGGGATGTATAAAACAGTTTCATTGTAAATTGTGCTTACTGGATTTACAATGTAGGCATGGGTAAGTTCTCTTCTTCTTGATGCATGGATTTTTAAAATGCAAAAGTTGTGCTGTACTATATTAGATACTATGTTTTTACTAGTGTTTCATCATCTGATGAAGGGAATAACCCGAAAGCACTTATGATACTGCTTTTATTCTTTTCATAAAGTGAAGTTGCTTCGTACACAGCGTGGTAGTACTTGCCTTACTTTTGGATTTACTATTTGATAACTCCTGTTTTGAAACCTAAGAACCATATCCTGAGCTTGCATCTCAAAATCTTCATTAGCTGAACATATCCTTTTAAGCCTCAAGAGCTGTGATTGTCAATATTTTTTATCATATGTTGCGGATGGCAACTAGTAGCATGCAACAGAGTATTAAACTGAGGATATTTTCTATATATAGAGCTATTCCAAGTTCCATCCTCCATAACCGTCACCTGAACATCTAAAAATGTAATGGTTTGGAGATGATAATTTACAGTAAAAGTAATACCCCATTTATTCTCATTGAGATATTGTATGAATTCCTGTAAATATAGCAAATCAAATAACCAAATAAGCTAACAATCGTCTGGATACCAATGCCATATATCCATGGCATCAAGAAAAATGTTGTGTTTATTATCATAAATCAGCTGTTCCACTATGTATTCCCATGAACAAGTCAGCATAGGTGGGAGCAGAAGAAGCCCCCATTGTTGTGCCCTTAAGTTGTAAATAACAAGACTCACCATAACAGAAAACATTCTTAATAAGCACATGCTCTGTCAGACATTAAAATGTATTAAACCCTGGGCTGTATATGGAAGCTTTAGAAAGCCAATAGTCAAGCGCCATGAGCCCAGACCAAAGTGGAATGTTTATGTATAAAGCAGAGACATCTAGCGTGCAAAATAGTCAACCTGGTTCAATCTGCATCTCATTAATGTCATTGAGGAACTGAGTTGTATCCTGTGTCCGTGAATGCACATGTATCAATAATGGCTTTAAACATTTAGTCAAAAAGGAGGATAGGGGTTTTGTTAACAAACCTCTACCAGAAACTATCGGCCTACCCGGAGATTTAAGGTAGTTTTTATGTATTTTAGTTAACACATTGAACATTTGTCTGGTGGGGTTTACCACCGTCAAATGATATCTAACCTCTCTTGAAATTATCCCCTCATCAAATTCCAGTAATAAAAACTGATAAATTTCTTGTTTGAAAATTGAAGTTGCATCAAGGTGTATCAACTGATAATATTGATGATCTGATAGTTGTAAAGCAGCCTCATTATACATTTCCCAGTTCCAAACCACCGCAGCTCCACCCTTACCAGCCCAATTGATGACAATGTTTTGATTTTGACTCAGTCCTTTCAAGGCTGAGCATTGAATATTTGTTAAATTGTCTGAATATCTAGAAGCATATATACCTTGTGAAAAATGTAAATGTTTCAAAACAAAGTTTGAAACATAGCGACATACTTGTTCATGGGAGGTATAAAGGAAGACGCTCTAAACCTGAACTCAGATGGTTCTGAAACAGTATGTACTTTATCTGCAAAAAATAATTTCAAATTTAAGTTCCTACAAAAGGCAATCACATACTATACAAAAATATGTTCAGAAATCACAAAATTAGGGACAAATCCCAAACCTTTATCCAACAATTCACATTCTATGTCAGTTAATTGAGAAGTAAAAATATTGTGAACATTCTGACCAATATTTATTTGCATATTAACATGGCCAGTATAGACTCCAGATCTGTGTTTCCTACCCCTGTGTTTCCTTCCACCCCTTCTGGTTCCCCTAAAGGTAAATCCACATTACCTCTCTTATTGGGAGGAGAACTTGAGGGTGTGGTACCTTCATTGTCTGTAGTTGACAAAAACTCATCCACTGAAGTATCTGAAAAGTTTTTAGCCCCTTTAAGAATGGATCACTTCATTTTCCATTTAAAATTTGTATTAGGGGTAGACTTCCTATCACTAAATTGAACTGATTTGTTAAGCTTGAAAGGTTTTCCAGTAGAATAATCTTTAATATCGCGTTGAAATTTCTTAACCATCCTAAGCTTAAGTTTCTTTTCTACCACCACTAAACTACTCAAAAGTGAAGAAATATATCCTGAATAAGTACATTTCCCTTGATAGGCTTTGACCTGATCACATAGGTCCATAACTGTATTAAATAGAACTGAAATCCTACACTCATAAAATTCTGTCAGAATCTTAACAAACACCATCAAGACAGATTGTTGGGCTTTGTGCCACTGTGTAAGTAGCGTCTGATCCATCTCTTTTACAAAAGGTTGCACCCTGACCCTAAGTCCCCTAGATGAAATATTTTTTTTATTTAAATAAGTTTAAATAACCTTAAGTGCCATATATGTGTCCATAACTTCTTCATGTCTCCCAAAAGCTGATGAAAAAGATCCCTACAAGAATTTGACTGTGACCCATTATTGTGGTCCATATTTGAAAACCGAGGAAAAGAATCAAAAACCAATAAATCATCCTTGTCAGCTGATAGGCCCTTATAAAATCTGAATAAAATCCATGTTTAACACAGAACTTAAACAATACTAACACAACTGTGTTGGTGTGAATGACCTGAGACGTACCTCCCTGGACTACATGGAAAGAGACATGTTGGAGCTCTCCGATCTTGTATCCCAGGCAGGTATGACCCTAACCCTGAGTAACAGTACAAGGGCAAAATGATTGACTTCAAAAATTGGCTAAGCTTCTGGTGTCATTCTAAGGGGATCCAATATTTGTCTGCCTGAGATGACATGATCGACAGTCCACGATGCTTTGCCAGAGATGGCCTGCACCTGTCGCCCTTAGTATTCCGGATCCTGGCTAATGCTCTTGCCACCCCTATAGTGCCTTTTTTAGGCAAGGTTCAAATGACAAATTCACCACTGTAACAGGTACAAGTAAGCAAAATCTGAGGGTAATGCTACTCAATGCTAGAAGTCTAAACCTCAAAATGCACTCACTCGAGGCACTCCTTAAAATGGAGAACATTGACATCTGTGCAGTGACAGAGACCTGGTTCAAAGCTCCAGAGAGCACCCCTGCATTACCAGGCTTCAATCCATACCACACCTTTTGGCCACCTAACCCAGAAAGAAGCACTAAAGCTGGAGGTGTGTCCATATCCACATCTCCAGGCTAGTTGCACAGCATAATGCATCCTAGATTATCCAAGTGCAACTAACTCTGGGCAAGACCGCAATCCAAATTGTAGCTTGCTACAGACCCCCCACCATGCCCCAGGATTCACACTCCTCATTTCTTGATACACTGGGAAGTATTAGGGTACAACCCAACACCCTAATAATGGGCGATTTCAACTACCCCACAATTAACTGGGAAAACTGCTCATGTACCAACTCTTTTGCGCAACGTTTTCTAGAATTCATAAATTCCAATGCCTTGGATCAACTTATTCACACCCCCACCAGGGGCAGCAATATCCTAGACCTGGTCATTAACAACATGGGAAACCGGTGTTCCACACCAGAGGTCAATTCCTCGTTGGTCAGATCTGACCACAAGCTAATCAGCCTAGACATCTACATTCCACCCCCAGCCTCAATTAGGGAAACCATCATAAAAAACTTCTCAAAAGCCAACTTCACACTTCTTAAGACAAAAGTGGTAAACTTCATGACACCCATGCAGACTGACAATAGAGGTATGACTGCTGAATCCTACACAAATGCACTTTATAAGCACTTACACGGGTGCATGGATCATGCTATCCCTAATAGAACCAAGATGTTATCCTCCAGAAAAAGGAAGCCAATCTGGTGGTCCTCTGCCATAAACAAACTCTACAACAGAAGAAAGAAACTGTTGCAAAAAAGAGTAAAATCCCATGACTGGAGGAACTCCCTGGTCAACCTCAGTAAGAAGCTGAGATCCCTCATAAAATCCTCCAAAGCTAGTTACGAAAACAAAATTGCCACTGACTCTAAAGACAACCACAAAGCATTATATAGCTATGTCAAGAATCTAAATGGGAACACTCAGATCTGCTTTGAGTTACAGCATAATGGCACTAAATATAAAGAACCAACTGATATTGCCAACATCCTAGCAGATAGTTTAAGTGCTAACTTTACCCCCCCTCTCACCCCCTAGAGGGCCCATCTCTATACCGGAAGAATGCAAAGTTCCTATAATCATGGCTGCACAGGTAAAAAACACACTCTCCAAAGCCAAGAACACAGCATCCATGGGACCTGACAATATCCCAGGCTGCGTTCTACATGAACTACAGAATGAACTGGCACCCTACCTAAGTACCATGTTCAATCATAGCCTCACCTCAGGCTTTGTACCCACTGAATGGTGCACTGTGACAGTTATCCCACATCACAAAGGGGGAGCCACGACGGACCCTGGGAACTACTGCCCCATTAGCCTGACGAGCCTGGTCTGCAAGGCCATGGAACATATCATTGTGGAACTCATAAACAAAGACATTGGTAATCTCCAAACTCTGGACCCTACTCAGTTTGGATTTGTAAAAGGCAGATCATGTCTCCTAAACCTGATTGACTTCTATGAAGCAGTCACCAAAGCCATAGATGAGGGTAAAATGGTTCACACAGCTTATCTAGATCTCGCCAAGGCCTTTGACACCATCCACCACTCTGGAATTATAGATAAGCTCACTAAACTAGGTATAAATCCCTATGTCACAAGATGGGTTGCCAACTGGCTCATGGACAGAACTCACACTGTAAAAGTAGCGGATTCCAAATCTGACATCAGACCAGTGACAAGTGGAGTACCACAGGGTTCAGTCCTGGGTCCTCTCCTGTTTGGTATCTACTTCTCTGAAGTGCAGGCCAACACAGAAGGTCTTTAGCTAACAAAGTTTGCAGATGACTGCAAACTAGGATCCATAATTGAAACTCCTAACGATGTGGACAAACTACAAAAGGGCCTCACTGAGACAGATACCTGGTGTCAAAGCCATGGCCTGAAGCTCAATGCCAAAAAGTGTATTGTCATCCCCTTTGGTAAAAACTCTGTACCCATGAACTACCACATAGCTGGTAGTCTACTTTATGCCAAAAATGTGATAAGAGACCTTGGGACACAGGTGGGCAGTAGTCTCTCCTTTGATAATCACATCTCCACAGTGTTCAAGAAATCCTTCTATGTGGCTCATCTCATCACAAAAGGATTCTCATCCAGAAAAAAAGAGGTAATTGTTCCCCTCTACTCATCACTCATTAGACCCATTATAGAGTACACCGCCCCTTTTGGTATGTACCTCACAAGACATCTACAACAACTGGAAAAACCACAGAAATACCTCACAAAGTGGATTACTGGCCTCAAACAGATGCCCTATGCAGACCGTCTCAAAAAACTACAGCTTTACTCCATCGCATATCGCCTACTCAGGGGTGATCTCTGACTAACATACAAAGCAATGTCAAACCCAGAGCTGTTGGACATGCTCCACTTAAAGAAATCCCAATCTCTCCGAGCTACACACTTTAGGGACCTTAACCATGTCACCACAATAAACAGAACATGCTGGAGGGATAGATTCCTGTCCCAGAGACTTCCCATACTCTGGAACAGACTACCTATCTATGTCAAACAGAGCTCCTCATTAGCACACTTCAAGAAAAATCTTGATGATTGGATGGGAAATGGGAAATTCACCCTGGGGATCACTTCTGTGGCTCTGCTTGACAGAGGCACAGGAAAATAATTTTCTTGGGTGGCGAAAGCCAGGGTACATTTTCTGGCTAGGCTTGTATGGGCCCTAGGGTCGATAGCCTAGTACCTACCTATGAAACCTATGAACCTATGAACAACTAATATAAACCTGCTCTTTAGTTTCCACCACTACCAGTGTAATAAATCCATCATACAGAATCATAAACAAAACAAAAAAATATTTTGTTTTTCTCCCAATATGACACAGATGAGGGCCCGGTCTAAACTCATTAAACAGCAACTAAGCAACATATAACTATATATTGCAAGCATCAAAATGATTATAAATACAAGATCCTATGCAGAAACTACTTAAAATAAAAAAAATATATATACACTATTATGGACTATCTAAAAATACATCCACTATATCAAGTCTTTACCCAGATTTCCTACTTTGTGATGCTGTTTTGTTCCAAAATGGTATACAAAATTCATTATAAAAATTGTACATAAACTTGTGAGTGCAGTAATAATCCAAGACATCAAGATTCACTTAATATTCCTCTTAACTAGTAATAAATTCCCAATATACAAAATAAATTGGAAATAAGTCAGACAATTATTTCCAAATTTGAAATAAAGGCATAAGATTTGCATGTCTTGATCATTAATATGTTCTGAACCCAATAACGAAAATATGCTTCATCACTAACCAGTCGGCCAGCTTAAAAATGAAAAAGACAGACCATTCCTAATAAAAGGGTTCAAGGCTCTTATTAACACCTTAATCAAGATGCCATATTAAATATACATTCACCCCCAAAAAATGTTTGAGGTGAATAATCCATCCAACCAACTATAGTTATAAACGAATAGAGGTCACAGCATGCCGTTTTTCAAAAAGAGAGCTAGGATCCCTTAATTTCACAACCACAAGCTGCATACATCTGTTGCAATAAACTTAGTATACATAAAGGATAGCTCCAAAATTTAACAGACTCAAACAGTTATAAAATAGACATACATATAAGCATATATTTAGTTATTAGTCCATATTCAACTTGTGAACTCCTGCAAAGCTGATCTGAAATGACCAACCTTGATGCTTCTGACTTGTAAGTTCAAGCTAAAATAAAAACAACAGGTCTTCGTCAATCATATATAAAATATAAATTATGCTATAGTTGTTAGTCCATATTATGCCTTATGTTTTTTTTCTTATAAACCCAGTCTCAGACTGGCAACCTCATGCTTGGATCTTTTTACCTCAGTCGAATGTAGTGCATCAGGAATTCTGGCTCTCACAGTCAGGTGGAAAACAGAAAATCATAATCCCCACCAAATGTTCAATGAATATTTTAATGTCCAAACAAGCCCAGATTCTGGTTTCCTTTCATCCAGTCCTACCAAAAACATACAATGTTATTTGCTCCATAAATGAAACGTAATCAATGTGCAAAAAAGTGGAACATAAGAAAAATTCCATAATGACAAAAATGTGAGAATCTCAATAGCGTAGGCTTAAACATATTCCAGTCTAAAACCGAGCAAAAATAATTTCACTGTTAATCACAAACAGACTTTAATTTGAAAATGTTAAAGCCCTGTAGTCCCACTAGAGACAATTTATGTTGTTTGAAGCTCCAAATATATAAAATATCGGAGCTTAACCTTAGACCAAGTCTGTGAAAAAAATCAATAAACCTGATGTTTAAAAGTTCTTTCATTAGCGAGCAGGGAGCATTATAAGCATATTGCTGAAACTCTTCCCCAACAACTAATTTCAAACAGGGGCTGAAAATAGGACAAAAATCTATGCCTGATGCATACAATAAACCATGTAAGCTAAACGCTAAACTAACTAACCAAAAAGTGGAGCCATTGCATCGACAGTGCAGGAAACCAAAGAACAGCAGATGAATCCAACCCCTATGCAAGTATGGCAAGGTGCCAGGCCCAAAATGTAAAGAATCCAAATAATTTCGCCAGCCAGCACTCTTAAAGGCTCTTACCATAATAATAGGCAGCACATGGAAAAAAGTTCCAAAAAACTCTTAGTATATAGATATATATATATATATATATATATATATATATATATATATATATATATATATATATATAAAAATACAGATAGAAAGTGAGGGATATTAATTCTGTATCATTAAGGTGAACATTATTTTTAGTACTGCAGTTAGTTGTCTAATGTAGCTTCCAAGCAATCATATTTCTATTATATACAGTAGAAACAAACATGACTCCTGTTGCATTAATATTGTTGACTATAGAAATGGGCGTTTCCTTGGGTTTCCATTAATCTGCCAGAAATTGCTAATTATAAGCTATGTGCTTATGATATTGAATATATCTAATATCGGCAATGGTTAGTATTTTTTTCCAGCAATGTTCCACATGTTCATCTTGTCATACTAACTGATAAGCTATCAGTCCACCATTGCATCCTACAGCCATGCTGCAGCTGCTGTGTGGACATTCTACAATACAGCATGAAATCATGATTCCTGATGGAACTGCGAATGACATTGTGACATTTCAGGAGGTGAGTTGCTGAGGATGCCATGTTGAAATTTTACCCCTAAACATTTAAAATGATTAAAGTTAAAATAAACATTTGAAAAAAATAAATGTGTAGGATATCTGGCAAGTCTGGAAGTATAGCAGAGAGTGTTGAGACAATCCCTTGAAAACAAACTTCATGTTGTAGTCATAAGCCTGATCCTGTCAGGCTTCTCTAGCATACTGTGTGACTCTTAGCCTGGCATAGCTCTAGAGATCCCCTCAAAATAGACAGCTGCCTTATATAGCTTCCTTAGTTAAAATTAATTAAAAATGCAGGTGTATAACCTGGACAGTTAACACTTATTCTGCATTAATATTTCAGAAAACTCAGCTATGAGGTGTAAAGTTATATAACTTTCCAAAGGTGAAGGGTGTTTTTTGTTGCTGCAAAAATATTAAAGCAACAGTATCCTTATTAAGGTTACTATCTATTTCAAATAATTGTCTACCCTACAAAGCCAATGTCAGAAAGTTGCCAAGGAGTAAAATCAGTTAGTTAGCATGATTGAAAGGTACAACTCACCAAGCTGCAAGTGAGAGTGGGTTGAACAATGAAAAAAGTATTACAGGATGGCTGAAAGTCAACTGTAAAAACAATTACCTGTGTAAAAAATATAGTAAAAGATGACATACTTGAGTGAAGTTGGAGAAAAGTAAAAGACAACCACAAAACTTCTATAGTTATAGCAAGATCTCAATGGCAACACTCAGATTTGCTCTGAGTTACAGCACAATGGCACTAAATATACAGAACCAACAGATATTGCCAACATCCTGGCAGATAGGTTCAGTGCTAACTTTACCCCTCTGTCATCCCCTAAAGGGCCCATCTCTATACCAGAAGAATGCAAAGTTCCTGTAATCACGGCTGCACAGGTAAAAAACACACTATCCAAAGCCAAGAACACAGCATCCATGGGACCTGACGACATCCCAGGCTGTGTTCTACATGAACTACAGAACGAACTGGCACCCCACCTAAGTACCATGTTCAATCATAGCCTCATCTCGGGTTATGTGCCCACTGAATGGCGCACAGTGACAGTTATCCCACTCCACAAAGGGGGAGCCACCGCAGACCCCAGAAGTTACCGCCCCATTAGCCTAATGAGCCTGGTCTGCAAGGCTAAGGAGTGTATCATCATGGAACATATAAACAATGATATTGGTAATCTCCAAACACAGGACCCCACCCAGTTCGGGTTTGTAAAAGGCAGATCATGTCTCCTAAATCAGAAAGACTTCTGTGAAGCAGTCACTAAAGCCGTAGATGAGGGTAAGGTGGTACACACAGCCTATCTAGATCTCTCCAAGACTTTTGACACCATCCCCCACTCTGGAATTATAGATAAACTCACTAAACTAGGGATAAATCCCTATGTCACAAGATGGTTTGCCAACTGGCTCACTGACAGAACTCACACTGTGAAAGTAGCAGACTCTGGATCCAGCTTCAGACCAGTGACAAGTGGAGTACCACAGGGTTCAGTCCTGGGTCCTCTCCTGTTTGGTATCTACTTCTCTGAAGTGCAGGCCAACACAGAAGGTCTTTGGCTAACAAAGTTTGCAGATGACTGCAAACTAGGAGCCATAATCGAAACTCCTAATGATGTGGACAAACTACAAAAGGGCCTCACTGAGACTGATGCCTGTTGTCAAAGCCATAGCCTGAAGCTCAATGCCAAAAAGTGTATTGTCATCCCCTTTGGTAAAAACTCTGTACCCATGAACTACCACATAGCTGGTAGTCTACTTAATGCCGAAAATGTGATAAGAGACCTTGGGACACAGGTGGACAGTAGTCTCTCCTTTGATAATCACATCTCCACAGTGTTCAAGAAATCCTTCTATGTGGCTCATCTCATCACAAAAGGATTCTCATCCAGAAAAAAGAGGTCATTGTTCCCCTCTACTCATCACTCATTAGACCCATTATAGAGTACAACGCCCCTTTTGGTATGTACCTCACTACACATCTACAACAACTGGAAAGACCACAGAAATACCTCACAAAGAGGATTACTGGCCTCAAACAGATGCCCTATGCAGACCATCTCAAAAAACTACAGCTTTACTCCATCGCATATCGCCTACTCAGGGGTGATCTCTGACTAACATACAAAGCTATGTCAAACCCAGAGCTGTTGGACATGCTCCACTTAAAGAAATCCCAATCCCTCCGAGCTACACACTCTAGGGACCTTAACTGTGTCACCACAATAAACAGAACATGCTGGAGGGATAGATTCCTGTCCCAGAGACTTCCCATACTCTGGAACAGACTACCTATCTATGTCAAACAGAGCTCCTCACTAGCACACTTCAAGAAAAATCTTGATGATTGGGAAATAGGAAATTCACCCTGGGGATCACTTCTGTGGCTCTGCTTGACAGAGGCACAGGAAAATAATTTTCTTGGGTGGCGAAAGCCAGGGTACATTTACTGGATAGGCTTGTATGGGCCCTAGGGTCGATAGCCTAGTACCTACCTATGAAACCTATGAACAACTAATATAAACCTGCTTTTTAATTTCCACCACTATCAGTGTAATAAATCCATCATACAAAATCATAAACAAAACAAAAAAAATGTTGTTTTTCTCCCAATATGACACAGATGAGGGCCCAGTCCAAACCCACTAAACAGCAACTAAGCAACATATAACCATATATTGCGAGCATCAAAATGATTATAAATACAAGATCCTATGCCGAAACTACTTAAAATAAAAAAAAAATATATATACACTATTATGGACTATCTAAAAATGCATCCACTATATTAAGTCTTTACCCAGATTTCCTACTTTGTTATGCTGTTTTGTTCCAAAATAGGTTAATAGGTTAGTACTAAGCTAACTGCCCTTGCGAGCCATTTTAAGCCTAGTCAATTATCCCTTGTGAGACTCAAACCTGGAACCTTGTGTTTGTAAGGCAAACACCTTAACCATTAGGCCACCCTCCCAACCCCATTAGGGTACTACATTTGTTACCTAGGATATTGGCTATTTCCTTTGGGTCAGAGAATGTATTATTCTTGTTGACTAGCACTAAACACTATCGAGTGTTAGTTCTTAACTTCCTCACATAGTTAGAGAAAATTTGCAGTATTTTTGGTTTTACTGGCTATTTTAAGTTCATACTCCACTTTGAGTTTCTTAACAATTCCCTTAAGCTCTTTGTTAGTTTACTTAAGCATGATCTTAAGGTAACTAGAATGAGTACCCCTTATAACCATTGCACGCTTTCTTTCTCTTTTTTAATTGAAGGTCTTGAAATGCACCCAATAACTATTTCAGATCATGATGTGCACTTTCTTTCTCTTGTAATATAATTCATACAGGTATTCAACCACACAGAGATTGTTTTTAAACCTCTCAAAGTATTTGCTGCAGATGAGGACTGCCTTATTAGTACAACTATTTAAGTGGGAGTAGAAGTCAGAGGTATATGTAGCAGCTTTAGCAATAGGATTCTTCAGAGGAATGACAGCAGATTTTATTTAAGTCATCAAGTAACTGAAGAAGGTTTGCTTTTGAGAAGACCCTAAACAGAGTGGTGCTTACAGGAGAAGTACCATCAGTTTTAAAGGAAAAGGTCGCAATTTATGATCTGATTTAACAAGGCATGATGGTACATAGGATCATAGGATGTTACAAGGCTATTGGCCCTGAGGCCCTTATAAGCCTAGATAAGAGTTTAGCCCATGTTTAGACAAATCAGCACCAGATGCCCCTGTCCAGCAGGGACATGGGTGGAATCTCAGGGGTATATTTTTTGTTTCCTATCTAGTTATCCAGGTTGCGCTTAAAAAGGGGTAAAGAGGTACTCTGTGAGGGAGTCTATTCCATAGATGGGGAGTCTGTGGGACACAAATCTGTCCCGCCAACAAGTCTTGTTGATATCACCCACCAGGTTGAGGCCACGCATGAGGGTTACTTGAGTGGAGCTTGACTTGCGTTTATGCAGCAGTCCCATCAAGGTGAGGTCTGTGATCACCTTGTATGCCAGATGGAGGTCACCTCTGAGGAGTCTGTATGGAACTGAGTAAGAGGAATAGGGATTCTAGCCTATCTATGTATGGTAGATGTTTGAATACCTAAATTCTTAACCTCTGTGGTCTCTCAAGCTGCTGCATGTGCTTTCCGAGGTACATGCTGAAAGGGATGTTGTACTCAGTAATGGGCCTTATAAGGGAAGAATAAAGGGATGTTATGACCTCCTTGTCCCTGGATGAGATACCCTTACTTATGAGATGGGCCATGTAGAAGGCTTTCCTTACAATGGAAGCAACATGGTGGTCAAAAGTCAAGTTGCTATCAACCTGGGTGCCCAAATCCCTCACAACTGATTGAGTGCTTAGGACATTGTTATTAATGTGATAATTTGTGGGGATGTCACTCTGCCCAAAGGGACAATGATGCATTTTTTGGTATTCATCTTGAGGCCATGTTTCTGGCACCACTCATTTGCTTGACTGAGACCCTCTTGAAGGATGTCCACATCACTAGGGGAATTGATGACAGCACCCAGCTTGCAGCCATCTGCAAACTTGGTCAGCCATAGCCACTGGTTTTGGCCTTCACCTCAGAAAAGTATATCCCAAATAACAGAGGCCCCAAGCCCGAACCCTGGAGTACACTGCTTGTTATGGGTCTACTACTTGAGGTGGCTTCCCCTGTTTTGACTACATGGGTTCTATCAAAGAGCCAGTTTGCTACCCATCTGGTAACATATGGATTGATGCCTAGTTGAGAGAGTTTATTTATTATGCCCAAGTGGGGAATAGTGTCAAAGGCTCTGGCCCGGTTAAGGTAGGTGGTGTGCAGCATCTTCCCCTCATCCATGGCTTTGGTGACTGTCTCAAAGATGTTGACCAAATTTAGCAGACATAACATCTCATTGACGAAGCCAAACTGTGTGAGATCAAGTGTTTGGAAGTTGCCAATGTCCTTGTTAATGAGATCCATGATAATCCATTCCATGGCCTTGCAGATCAGGCTAGTTAGGCTGATGGGTCTATAATTTCCTGGACTGGTGGACACTCCACCTTTATGTAAAAGGATGACAGTGGCTGTCCTCCACTCAGCTGGGACAAAGCTGGTACTCAGGCTTTGGTTGAATAGGATGCAATGGTGCTGCAAGTTTCTGCCTGGGTTCATGTAGGATGCAGCCTGGGATGTTATTAGGTCCCATGGAGGCTGTATTTTTTCCTTCAGAGAGCAGTGATGACCTGATCCCTAGATATAATGGGAAGGGGGCAGGTACTGGGGATGTCCTGATTTACTAATGGGGGACATATGGAGATGTGCAAGAAGTGGTCATTATTTGTGAGGAATATATCAAAGATACTGGGACCCTATTAGGATGGTTAACTGTTTTTTTTCCCAGTAAACATCTTTATAAAATTACCACATATGTAGAAGTAGTTGAAATATTTCAAAAATGTTGTGAAAGTTTGTATAAAGCAGAGAAATATGGAAATCAAGAAAATCTACAAATGGCAAATGGGAATGTTTATGGAAGAATTAAATATGCCAAGGTAGATGAGGCTCAATTTCTAACAGGATAGGTGGAGATGACATACAAATGGTTATTTATAACCAATCTACAGGAAAGTCCCTTGGAATAGGTGGTATTCCTGTGGAAATTTGGAAGTTAGGAGGGAAAAAAAAACTGATAAAGATGTGGAAGTTTTTGTTTAACAGTATTTTAAGAGGAGGAGAAGTACCAGCATCCTGGAAGAAAGCAGTGGTAGCTGTAATACCTAAAGAGGGTAAAGATCCAATGATTCCAGCTTCATACAAGCCTATTTCAATACTAAACCACGATTATAAAGTGTTTATGTCTATAGTGGCTAAAAGAATGGCAAAAGTGATACCAAAATTGATAGATATGGATCATTGTGGTTTTGTGGGGGGAGGCAAACATTTGACAATATTAACAGGATGGTTAACTGTTTGTGAAAGAGAGGTAACATTTATAAAGTCAAGGAAGCATGGGTATAGCAACCAATGGCAGTGCAGGTCAGCTAACTAAAATAAAATAAATGTAGTGCACCGAGCACAGTGATTACATTCTGATATCTGTAAAAAAGTAAATCAGTTAAGTGCTACTAAAGCGCAAGACCCTATCTTAACAAATGTTAAGCACTCCCTGCTTAACTTTTTATGGTCAGGTCTCATAAAAGGCAGTTAAATCTGCCAATACTGACCAGCAAACAACAGTAGCAAGATAAAAAAAGCATATTTGTTTCGACAGCTGTCTGTGCCAGTAACATGTCCCTTACTTCTCTCATACACTTGAAAGTTACAAGAATAACACGATTTTTTTCTGTATTTTCAAAAGGATATGAAGTCTGAAACTCAAATGTACATAATTATTTGGTGACTTTAATCTTCATTGATTTGTTAGAAAAAAAGAAAAACAGATGTTATGAGAAACACACCAAACATATCAGGCAAAAATTGGACATTTTGATAAAGTCTGGACAGTTGAGAGGCATAGAAGGTGAGCATATACATAAGAGACTCAGCTATAGTATCTTTCCAATAGGGCTCATGAAGTCCTTTATGGCTTTGAAATCTGGCAAAATACTTTGTGCTTTTTTTCTGTAACCACTAGTACACAGAGTAGATAAAGCTCCATGCACTGCAAAGAATTATGAGGAGGCCTCTGATCGTAACTCTTATTTTTGTGTTTTCGACACGGATGCCACCATTCTTGACATCCGTGTTGAGAACACATAATTAAGGGTTATGATCATAGGCCTGTTCATAACCCTCCACATTATGTATACTAATTTTAAAAGAAAATCCTTCCCAGACCAGAACAAGGAATCTATCCAGCCATCCACAACTCTTTTTTCCCACTTATGCACATAGGGTGAGGGTATCACATTAACAGTGACAACCATATAGGGACAAGGTTCACATCAGGAATAACTTGCTTCAATACATAGTGTCCTTGGAGCAAGTATATCAAGACTAGATGGAGAGCAGGGATAACAACTGCACCTCCACCCCCACCCCACCCACCACAGAATGTACTGTTGATGTTTTCACACTACTGTTCTCAACATTTTAGTGTGATGTCAGTGAGCATCAAATTTTATACACATTCCCTGGGATTCATGAAGCTTGCACCATGCACCGGAGTAGCGTTGTCGATCTAGCGCCAAATATGGCCGTCGAGTGATTCAGGTAAGAGCTGTTTCCACGTGCACTACCAGCATACGCCAGAGCTGCGCAGCTCCCGGCACATGTATGCTAATTACCCCTTGGACAGCAGTGTAGCATGCAAATGAAGGTATATAGCGATTCATGAAGTTGTGCAGGCGTAGCGTAAGCATGTAGAAATGTAAACAAAAAAAAAAGTTTATATTTTGTCAAACATAAAATCAGAGCCATGAAAGTGGACCAAACTTACGTATTATAATGTTAGTATATGCCAATGGCTAAATATATAGCCAATGGCATAAAACAACATGCACAACATATAAAAAATAACATTTAATGTCATGGCCACACCAGCGCAAAATAAAACCGCAGTGCATCAGTGCACAAATGAGATCACAAGGAAAATATATTTAGATGTCATAAAACTGTAATGTAATGCAATACATGATATCCCCATAATAGTCAATGGCACGCATGCTACACGACAACCATGGCGCAAGGGTTGCTAAGGGTCTGTGACAGTGTTCTGTATGGTAACTAGGAATTAGCAGTCAATGCCATGCAAATGAGTCAAGTAATACTGAATTGCAAAGGATGTACCACACAGCATAGCATTACAACACCGAGGAGTGGCCTGGAGGTAAACATAACATCAAGAGAGGGGCGCGCCACCATAGCTGTAAGCACATTGGATCATTGCTAATCCATGTTGCGTGTTGCTAAGCAAAGCCACAGGATAGGGGTGTGGAAGTAGCCATAGCTTTGCTTAGCTGAGAGCACACAAGGTAACCGAAAGTTCATGTTAACGTGGATGAAAACGCACACGAAACCCAATAAACAGCTGTGCATGGCGTGCACCACAGCTGAAACAGGAAGGATACAGGAAGACAATAAGGAAATGCTGCAGCATGGTAATTGGAGTACAAATGAGTAATTAACACCTAGAAACTCACAGTGGGCCATAGACAACAGCTAACAAGGCTGCTAGCAGCTACCTGCAGAACAGGAAAGGGGAGGTGCCATACAGCAAAGAAAAGAGAACTGTCACAGCAGAACAAAGCAAACTTTCAGTAGATCAGCTACATAACACATTTCCCAACATAATCCTGGGTAGTGGAAGCACAAAACAAGAAAGGCGGCAGCTGGATACATGCCTAACAATGGGAGGTGAATTGGGTTGAAAATAGAAGTAAAGGGCAATAGATGAATCACGGCAGACAAGTGTAAGTCAACACCAAAGGCCCCACAATAGCAGTACCTGCTGTAAAACCAATACTTAAGATACCCTGCAGCTGGAATAGCACAAACACACCCAATTACACCAGCATCATCCATTGCACAATAGTATAAGGTGTGAAAGCCCCACACACACACTTGTGTATTCTCAGACAATCTGCACCATTGGTGTATACAGACAGGGAACTTTTAATATGTATATGTTAGGGGCTGCCATAGCTTTGATTCACCAGCATGTGTTGGAGACTGATGGTGGTGTGGAGGATGATGCTGACAACCATCTCAGGCACATGAGGAGGAGATGAGTGCTCAGACCCAGGGTAACCTACTAGGGCCTACATGATCTGGAGATTGTGGAGCATTACAGGATGGACAGGGACATCATACAGCAACTGATTGAGCTGTGCCAGCCACGCCTCAGAGTCAGAAGTAACAGAGGGGAACCCATCCCAGTGGACACAAAGGTATGTGTAAGCTTGAGAATACTAGCCACAGATACCTTCCAAAGGCCAACTGGGGACATCATGGGGATCTCACAGGCAACAGCATCCAGGGTACACCACCAGTTCCTGGATGCCATGTTACCACATGCCAATGATCACATATACTTCCCCTGAATGCAGGAGGAGTTAGCCAGCAATATGCATCTATTCCACCGTGTGGCAGACTACCCAGAGGTACTGGGTGCAATAGACTGCACGCACATACACATCAAGTCACCACCCAGTGAGCAGGGTAGGTGCTACATAAACCACAGGGGATTCCCTTCCATCAACTGCCAGGTTGTGTGCATTATCATGGATGTGTGTGCTGGCAGCCCTGGTAGCTATCACGACTCCCACATCTGGCATGCCTCACAGCTGTATCAGGTATTTGCCAGGGGGGACATCTCATATGGCCACCTGGTGGGGGATGCTGGCTATGCACTGGAAACGTGGATGATGACTCCCATCAGAAATGCACACACAGCCATGCAAGAACACCATAATGAGGCACACACAGAAACCAGAATCATCATAGAGCACGTGTTTGGGATGCTGAAATCACAGTTCCATTGCTTGGACATATCTGGTGGAGCCTTGCAGTACTCTCCAGGAACATGTGCCCACATCTTCATAGTATGTGCCATGCTACACAGTATGATCCTGTGGAAACAGCTACAGCAGGGACAGAATGTTGAATGCCCTCACAGCCCCACCACCATTGCCAAGGGACCCACAGGCACAGGGGGACTCAGACCACGAACACCCTGTGCTACCCCCAGTAGGCAAACAGAGGTGTGCCCAGTATGCCCATGCCTTGGCAAAGAGGGAACGTATAACACACACACTGACAGTGTAGGCACTCATGACCTGCTCTGAGAGGTAAGATATCACTGCCAAGATTAGAACATGCAACCATGTACACATTCATCACAATAACATACCACTAAGCTACCTGAGATGTACCAATGGCAGTTGTGTGTACTGACAAGATAAAACACAAAAGGTAGGAATGTGTTGAAATAGGACAAACTGGCATGTACCCAATAAAAGGTGTATGTTTTATATATATATATATATATATATATATATATATATATATATATATATATATATATATATATATATATATATATATATAGATATATAATATATATATATATTTACATCATATATATATATATATATATATATATATATATATATATAGAGAGAGAGAGAGAGAGATGTCGATATATGGGGATATACATATATATGTAGATATATAGCTAGGTTAACAACATCTACATAACCATGGAGGTACATATAAATGGGATACCTATCACATACCGACTGCTTTACATACCGACGTGCATAATCCCGAGGCTTAAGGTCTGAAAGAACACAGTACCGAAACACAAGATGCACAAGGAGTAATCTCACGATGTTATTGGACAGTTAGTCAGTGCTTCTGGTGTTGCGGTTTGGGTAGGTTACTATGTGTACCTGTGTTTCTTAGGGCTGCAGTGTGTGTAAGTGTGGATTCTGTGTGTGGTGTGTGTTCTTGGGGGACTGTAATGTGTGGTTGTGGATTAGCTTTGTGCATCTATTTGCATGACCTAGGATGTAGAATATTAAAGTAGGGAGTGGTGTGGGGGGTGCAGACACCTACATGGGGGGGTGTAGGGTGGCTTGCCACCTGCTCATATGTAGTGTAGGATGGTTTGTTTGGATGTGTTGGGTAACACTGTGTCTGTGTGTGGATATGTGTGTGTTCCATGTTCATGTTACCTTCGCGAGTTACTGTCAATGTCAGTAATATGGGGTATGGGAGTCTGGTCCTGGTACTGTGTGTGTCGGAACACTGTGGTTTCGGGATTCCATGGGTCTCCCGTATACAGCGGTTGAAATGTTCATATATGTGTATAACATAGACCATAGCAATCACACATTCCACCACTACCAACCTTTATGAACAAAGGATATGGAGAGTATATGCCTATACACTATTACAAAAATGTGCTATGGACATGAGCCAATGATAGTGTTACCACCTGTCCCACTTTGGGAGGGACAGTCCCTCTTTGGGTGGTTGTGTCCTGACTAAATATATGAAATGTGGCAAATGTCCTAGGATTGTAGGTCTTAATTATGTCCCATATGTACTGTAATAGTTGAATACAATAGTTATTTCTGTATCTAAAATACCTACATGTTACAGGAAACAGGATAAGCAACTAAACTGCTACAAGAATAAGCTTATATTTAAGCAAGAAAGGAAAGTTCTATCCCTTGTACTGACCGTGGGTTTGTGTTGGCCTGTAAAATCAGATGTGTGTCCCGAAAAGGTCCCACTATGGCTATAGGAAAAGGTGGCAACCCTAGCCAAAGAGGGTCAGTCACCAACACAACTATGATGACTGCAAATACCTATGACAGAAATACACAACTATCATGTAGCAACACGTTATTACATTCGGATGTATTACCGAAGGGATTCAAGGACTAACATCACCTGCATGATATACAGGAATCACATAACAGTGCCTTAATGAATCAGCCTGCAATTACCATTGTATTAGTCCACAAAAGGATAGGTGTTCAAATAAGGAAGGAACCCTCACACACATAGCAATTATGTATAAAAGCAGTTCCTACACAAATGCATCTGCTAAGCACACCCACCATCATCCCCACACCCAGACATATTACAATACAAACTGTAATAACATCACAAATCATTCACACACTGTATGACATCTGCAGAAGCCTTAACATACCTTGTCAGCAACACACTAACATGGCCCTATGTGAAATAGCTGCTGTTATACAATGGAACAGCTGCTGATGTAATAGGGTTTGTTTGCACTAATCCCATTTCAGAGGGTTGGGCGTACACCGGGATGTGTTAGCAATTAGTGAGTAACAGCACAGTATGCTACACTTGTACACCAAATCAAGGATGTCTGGTGAGCACACTGTACACCACATAACAGTTCATGCATAGCCATACGGCCTTGAGCTGGCCAAATATCCTTGCCAGACTTAAACATCTGCAGAAGTATCAGGTACAAACAAACCCTGCATAAGTAGCACTGTTCTGAAATATAACAGCTGTACTCACATGTAGAACTAAATCATCTAGCCATTACACACAGTCCACGGGAGTCATGAAGCTAATATATCTCTGTGAGTCTCCATATAGCTGTTGAAATATATTGTAATAACACATCTAGGCCGTCTCCCTCGAAAGTAAGGCAAACAGACAACGCCCAAAAAGAATACTCACTTATACACCAGTGTTGCCATGGTATCAGCTAATGGAGCAGCTGCACAGCTGATGTGCATCCAATTAACAACTTTGGAACAGCAATTGGTGGACAGGATACCACATGTCTACTTCACTTAACCGAATGCTCAAATGTTCAAAATTCATATGGCTGAGACCATATGATCAAACATTTGAATATTCGAAAATGTGAACTAGACCCGTAAAAATAAAAAGACATAAATTAAACTGTGTATAGCTATGTACAGATATGTAACTAGAAAAGGAGGTGTTATCACACATTCAAACCATCCATATATACCAGCGGAATGTTACAAAGAACATTGAAACACAAACCGAAAAGGATTGAATCAACAGTTAACCACACCTCGGGTTACTAATAAGGTATGTAGAACAGTCAGTATGTCTGTGTATGTAGTACTATTCTGTAGTATTTAAAGTGCATGCAATCCATATAGTGGAAACAGTTATCTTGTAGTGATGTATTGTTGAGCATAGTAACGCTTGTAGTATTTGTGTGTACTGCTGTAGGTCACAAGGCAAACACTGCATACACCACAAGGGATGGTATATAAGGGCTTTGAACAGAAATACTCCTCACCAGCCGATGTCAGTGGCAGGGCTGGTCCAAAAAGTATGTGCTATAACAGGGGATAGTATATGTTGATATATTGCAGCTGTAGCCATATGTATGGGTGTATTACAGAGAATAACATGTGGAAGGTTGGGCCACTGTGCAAGTATGATTTGCATTGTGGGATATTGTGCCAATAACTGTGTAATGTACAGTATTGTAGGCAGATATGTATTACAAGCTACATAGCATTACTGTAATGTTAGGCAAACATTAGTTATGTCAATTGGCATTTACAATACACAATAACAGGATACATATGTCTTTTAGTGAGCCAACAGTTTATCAGCATGATAACAAAGTAAAATGGAAGAGCTATTTAACTATCCATGCACATAAGACATGTAATATGTGCAAAGGTAGGTACTAGGCTGTCTTACCAAGAGTATTTGTAAGCCTAGCTAGCATATGTTGGCTTTCGCCACCCCATAGGTTGGTTCGCTGTGCATCTGAAAGGCAGGGCCAATAGTTCCCTGTGCCTCTGTCCAGCAGAGCCATTGCAGTGATCCCCGGGGTACATGTCTGTCTCCCATCCACACATCAAGGTTTCCCTTGAAGAGTGCTCATGAGGGGCCCTGCCTGATGTACATTGGAATCATGTTCCAAAGCATAGGGAGTGTCTGGGTTAGGAATCTATCCATCCAGCACGTCCTACTCATCGTTCTGGTTAGGTATATATCTCTAGAGCATATGGCTCTCAGGTGCTTCTGTTTAGGTGGACCATATCCAGCAATACAGGGTTGGACATGGGCCTTGTATGTCAAGCAGAAATCACCTGTGAGTATGTGATATGCAACTGAGTACAGCTGGAGTTTCGTAGGTTGGACTGCATAGGTCATCTGTTTAAGGTCAGTAATCCTGTTGGTGTAGTACTGGTGTGATCTTCCAAGCTGTTGCAGTTGTCTTGTAAGGTATATCCCAAATGGGGTGTTGTATCCTTTAATGGGTCTAATAGGACATGTGTAGAGTCACAATGTCCCCTCTGATCTGGATGCAAACGCATTAAAATTTAGGGGGGCCATGTAGAAGGATATTCTAACCACCTTGTCATTATGGGTATCAAAGGAGAGATTGCTATCTACTGGGGTTCCCGGATACCATATTGCCTTTTCTGTATGTAGGGGACTAGCACCTGACTATGCACTTTTAGGCATTCAGCTTGACGCCATGATATTAACACCAGGTATCCATCTCAGTGTGACCCTTCCAGAGGGTGTCTGTAACAGCTGGGGAAACAATTATGTCCCCTAGTTTGCAGTCGTCTGCAAACCTTTTCAGCCAAAGCCCTCATGTGCTTGTCTGTACATCAAAGAAGCATATACCGAACATGAGGGGACCTAGGACTGAGCCCTGGGGGACACCAGTTGTAACTGGTATACAGTTGGACCTAGGGTATGCAACTCTCACTGTGTGGCTTCTGTCCGTGAGCCACTTTGCAAGCCATCACATGACGTAGGGGTTAATGTTCAGGCGGATGGGTATGTTGATAATACCAGAAGGAGAAATGGTGTTGAAAGCCTATGAGAGATCTAGGTAGGCTGTGTGGACCTCCTTACCCTCATCTAATGCCTTGGTAACTGTCTCTAAGAAGTCCACCAGGTTTAGGAGGCATGGTCCGGCCTTAACAATGCCAAACAGGGAGGGGTCAAAGGTTTGGAGGTACCCAATGTCTCTGTGACAGTGATCCATGATGTGCACCATAGCCTTGTAGACCAGGCAAGTCAGGCCTATAGGGAAATAGGTCCCATGGTCCATTGTGGCACCACCTTTGTGGAGTGGGATAACTGTTGTTGCGCACAATTCAGGGGACACTATGCCCAATGTGAGGCTATTATTGAACATGGTGCATAGGTGGGGAGACAGTACGATCTGAAGTTCATGTAAAATGCAGCCTGGGATATTGTCCCGTCCCATGGATGCTGTGATATTGCCTTTAGAGTGTGCAGCTTTGAGAGGGATCTGCCAGGATGTTGCCAATGTCAATTGTTTCTGTAATATTCATGCCTTTGTGCTGTAACTCAGAGCAGATCTGGTTATTGACATTGAGATATGTGACATAGCTATAGAATGCTTTGTGGTTGTTGTTGGTATTAGTTGCATTATAGTTTTCATAGCTAGCTTTGGAGGATCTTATAAGGGATCTCACCATCTTACTGAGGCTGGCCAGGGATCTCCTCCACGCATGGTATTGTACTCTCATTTGCAACAGTGTCTTCCTCCTGTAGTACAATATGTTTATGGCAGGGGACCACCAGATTGGTTTAGTTGATTAGAAGTATAGTGTCCTGGTTCTGTTTGGGATAGCACAAGCCATGCACTCTTGTAAGTGCTTATAGAGTGCATTTGTGTAGGATTCAGCAGTTGTAACAGTACTGTCCATTTGCATGGGTGTCATGATGTCCACCACGTCTGTCTTAAGAAGCATGTAGTTGGCCTTGTACACATATTATACTGTGGTTCTCTTAATGGGGGGTAGGTGTGGGATGTGGATATCAACAATGTTCAGCACATGGTCTGATTGGACCAACGAAGAGTTGGCTTCATGTGTGGAGCACCAGTCACTCATGTTGGTAATGACTAGGTCTAGGATATTGTTTCCCTTGGTGGGTGTGTGGATATGTTGAGTCAGGGCATTGGTGTTTATGAATTCCAGAAACCATTGAGCTAATGTGTTGGTACACGAGTAGTTTTCCCTGTTAATGGTGGGGTAGATGCAGTGAGACTTACGTGATGAGTGTGGTGTTGTACGACTGTGTACCTTCTCCACATGACAGTCAGGGTCAGGCTTGGTTGGAGAGACCTTTACCTCCAGTTTGGCTAGATGAGTGCTTCTCTCATAGGTTGTAGTGCTGGGTGGTAGGTGGAGAAGCTTGTCTGTGTACATGAGGCTATGTGTACATTGCCTCAAGCTGTCCAGAATCATCAGATAGACAGATGAGAACACTGGCAGTTGACTCTTGGACATGCCTGAATATAGAACTACATTCACCTAGATAAGTGAGGAAAGCGAGTAAAAGAGCTACATTACTCTACGCAAGTGAGAAAAGTATGCACAAAACCTGTTCACCCTTACCTGTAGGTAATGAGGAAGACTGAGTGCTATAGTAATTATTAGCTTACGTAGTGTTTACAAGTCCTGAACAAGTGCTTAGCATGAATAAGCAATCCAGATACGGTCTTGGATAATATAAACACATGCGCCCCTCCTCCCAACAGGTACACAAGCATATATCCATGTACACCGCAGGGCCCCTGTACCCACAATTATGCAGGTACAAGCTGCACTAAGTCGGCATGGGACCTGCCCACATCACAGGTTGTATCATACACATATGGCAAAACAAGATGCTCAACATGTACACATCATGTAAAACATAGCTCCATGTTAGGTTGTGTACACACTGAATGGTGCACGCCAACAGGTATCACAACCCACAAGGGGGGAGGCACCACTGATAATGGGAAGTACTTTACTACTACCCTGCTGAGTCTGGTCTGGAAGGCCATGAACCTTGATCACTTAAGTGATGTCAGCAGTACAGATGTAGATGACAGTATGGTTGATGTCACATTGCATATCATAACCTTGCCAGGTCATAGGACATCATCACCCATACTGTGTAGCACCTACACTCAGTATGCTAGATGTACATTCTTATATCACGGGAGTGTTTTGCAACAGGACTGCTGACAGAACCAACACTACAAAAGGTGTCTGAATAATATGTGATCATCACACCAGTGGCAGCTACAGTATGTCAGGGTTAATGAATTTTATTTCCCCTCATTGTAGTCCATACCTCACAGACAAACAGAAGGCATCTGCCTATTGAAGTATATGAATGACTATGACCTAGGAGCAATAGCTGACTCGGATTGTCACCCCTATGTTAATAATCCTGTACCCATGAATTACCACCTAGGCAGTGGTCAACATAATGGGCACGTGTGTGAGGGATGCAGCTGGGCAATTGTCTTTCCTGTGATATCTACATCACCACACCTATCAGGTAGTCATATGTGGCAACCCTAATAATGATAGGGGGCCATTCATGAATATAGAGATCATTGTCCAGCCATACAAAACACTCAAGTGACCCATATCAGATCACATATTTCCTTTATAGGGTATTGGCCATGTGCAGATGGCCTACAGCAGCCTTCCCATTCCCCATCTCCACTATGTAGCATGATGCATACCCTGAATAAATCCATATCCAACCCAGTGATGTTGGACATGCTACATGTACTCATCTTGATCTCGAACACATACTTCATGGACATCCACCTACCACATGCTGGATAGATTCTTGTCCCATACGCTTGACATAGTCCTGCCATACTATGCATTCCTGTCTGTCAAAGCTGCACATCACTCCCCTCTCAGACATAGTGTGATGACCGCATCGTAATGCATGGTATATGTATCATTAACCCTGTGGATCAGTAATGTGGCACTGCTCCACCTGGCCCCACAGACCCACCTGTTGGCTACTGCCAGGAAACCTTTCATCCTAGTTTCATATATGGCCCATAGCATATAGCCCACTAGTTGACTTTAACTGTACATGCTATAGTTGATATCCATTCCTGAAAACACCATCTGGCTAGCCAGTGTCCCATGTGTATTAGGATGGATGTTAAATCGGGGTATAGTGCCGTGTAGATGTATATGGCAGAACACATACATGTAAAACCTTATGTGAGCATGTCTGCAGGGTCACAGGTCATGTCTGTTAAGGCAGTGTAAGTCCTTATATGTCACATATACACTGCATCAATGTCAACTGCATTAATGTGAACACATCCAGCCATGTGCTGATAGGTAGAAACACCAGTACCGGCAAACAGACATGCCCACATCAATACAGCAACTACATGGAGTATGAGGAATGTAATCAGGTGAAACATACACATATATGGTGATAATATCCACTCAACATTGAGTGTCACATGTGTGTGACACAAACACGTCAGTGTCATGTAGGTTTGCAAATACAACTATTTAAACTGAATTAATGTGATACACATGCATGTTCAGCTGTAACTCTATATGTCTCTGTGAGTTACTGTGACCTGTCTCCATCATTATGTCTTCCGGGTATGTACATGTAAGGCTTCCCCCTTTTACATGCTTGGAGGATGAGGCCTTCATCCTATATCTACTCGACAATCACAATATCCTGTTCAGCCATGTGCCACAGGATGCAGAGCAGCAGGATGCCCTGTGGATGGAACTTCGCAGGAGTGTTAATGATGTGGGTGGCCACAACTGCACATACCAGCAGGTGCACAGACACAGTACAGACCTCATTAGATGGGTGAAACAGCATGCAAATGCAAATGCAATCACCAGGGAACAAGGTGCAACAGGTGGTGGACTACCAACCCAGCCCTCAGTCACTAATACCGAAAAGCTACTGGGCAACCTGGGGACAGCTGCAGAACCACATCCACAAGCCTTAGCCAATATTGTGGAGGTGGGTGTCTCTCAACCACTGAGCCTGGAGTTGCCTGGTAAGTCAGTACTGCACCTATAACAACTATATTTCATATAGTTGCATGTGTCACTGTACAATATGTAATGTAACATCATATGCAAGGCATGTATACACACATGCTGCATACTATAGTATGCTACTTTGTGTATGCACACATGTGCATACACCATAGTATAGTCTAATGTACTGGTGTATGTGCTATGCACATTGCTCCCTGTAGCCTTTATACAAGGGTCGATTATGCTCATACTGCTGTGTTACTCCTATTTAGGTACCTCTGGCATTCCGCTGCGACAGCAGCCCGTTGCATGTGAGAGTGTTATTATTTATCAGGAACTGTAATGCACAAATCTATCTACCATGCGGCCTTTCACAACATGTACACATAATGTATCGTCCTGTCACAATATACAGGTCAGACCTGCAATGCATCACAATGACTACCCTTGTGCAACACTTGCAAACTATATGAATCATCTCACCGACATGAATCCTCACAAACTTTATTGCCAGATGTGTTGACAGCTGTGCATACAATGGTGGAGGTGCTGTTCACTTTAGGGACATACAACAGATCTGATCTAAACATGTGGTGAATACAAACAGTACTACACAGTGGGCTGGAGTATGGCCAGCACACAGGTTTCACTGGTGTGGATCATAGCCCCTGCTATGAATGTCACACAATGTGATGTGCTATCTTGACATGTGCATGACATCTAGTGGCCTGGCTGCTACACTGCCTACGTAACCTGAAAACATATCGCACATACCACCCTTTATCTGCATAACCCTGTTGTCAGTGGAGCATATATGTCATATGGGACAACACAGACATGTGAAATAAATGCCCATCACAATAATTTGGACAACACATGTACACACATGGCCATGGAGGATGGCCAGAGACATGGAGCAACAAACCAGTAGACGTGTTGTGCTTGTGTGTACACCCTGCCATACAATGGCTACACATGGTTCAACCATGGCCTTTGTATAATGGTCATAATGTAGATGTTGAACACTAGACATCCTACAGGCCTGTAAACATCTTGTGTAGGTGTAACATCAATCCACCACATAAGATGTGTTGAACATCTTGAGGCTGTTGCAACATGACAGCAGTCACCTGCACAGTATCCACATTAGGCCACAGATACAGTACATTCCCGTTGCTGGTGTTGGACATAAATGTCATACTAGCTCCTCATTTGTGTGTGTGTGTGTGTGTGTGTGTGTGTGTGTGGTACACAGATATCATGTGGGACATGGTGTACTGACATGTTCCCCATGTTTGGCCATGGTTGCCAGGCTGCAGCAATATGGTTGTAGATGTGCAGGGGTCTCATCCGTATATCCATCAGTGACCTGTGTCACAACTTCCACATCATGGTTTAGTGTGCATACACCTCAGTGATGTGGGGCACAATCCACGGTATATATGTATTGTATCTGAACACAGTCATGGCTATGAACCCTGTCTGTAACTCACACTGTATAACACTAGAGATGTCTCATGATTCCCTGTAATGGCCATGCACATCAGCTAAATTTGCAGTATATCTGAAGGTTGGACAGACAACACTGAATTGGTACACCATTGCCCCACTGTATATCTGAAAGGACACCATTGCATTAAACATGTATGCATGTCATTGCACATGTCAGCAGATCACATGTCATACTACATGTGATTATCAAGGTCATATGCCACACGTCAGGCAGGGGTACTGTTAACCTGTGCTGGTCCATATGGTGTAACACAGGGATGTATGCTAACCACTACTATGATTGTGTAATTTGCATGCTGTCTGCTACGACACATGCATGATGTTGTGTGCAACCTAGGGATGTATGATAACTACCACTAGTATTGTCTGCACTTCATGCTGTCTGCCGTATCACATGCATGTTGCATGCCTTCTGTCATATCACATGTGTGTGTGTGTGTGTGTGTGTGTGTGTGTGTGTGTGTGTGTGTGTGTGTGTCTATTGTATTGATTGTAATGTGCAGTTCTTGTCTGCCCTCACAGGTGATGTAGGTGCATTGCCCTCCTGCGGTACATCAGATGTTAGTGTCCCCACAGACTCTAGCAGTGATGATGAACATATGATTGGGACACAGGCAGAGTTGTCAGGGGCTGAAACTGTGCCACTGGTTGCCATTCCATCTATATCAACCTCATCCCCGCACACAGATCCCATACCTGCACATACCGCATCACCAGTGGCCATAGAGGAAGGACAGTTGGTGCGTAGTAGCTTGGAACAGGAAAGTGTGGGGGCTATGGAAGGTGTGCCTGCATACCATGGTGTCAGCCAAACTACTGGTGGTGTCCCATACAGGCACATGGCCAGTACTGCTCATAGGAGGACCTCTGATAAACATGCTCCTGCACCACAGAGCACAGCAGCTGGTGTCACCAGATGTATGTTTCAGGCTGTAATGCAGGCACAGGCACATGCTGAATGGTGCAACAGAGAAGATCAGAGACTACAGAGGGCTGCTGTCCATTCTTTAAACAACATCATCCAGGCAATGGTAAATGCTCAACAGCAGATTGCTGATGCTTTGGATAGACGGTTGGATGACATGGTTGGAGTCCTTGACCATGGCATGACAATCCATGAGTGTGAGCTGTCTGCATTGGAACATCTGGTAGGAGTGAGGCATCGGGCATGTGGACGTATGCCTGCTACATCACCTGTGTCAGGTCTACGTGTACGAGCTACCTCACATGCCCGCTCCCATAGTAGTGGTAGCAGCAGCAGTGCATTTGGTGCTGTGCTGTCCACACCATGAGACAGCAGGCCATATGCACTTGGCACAGGACGGTCCCAACAGGGACATGGTTCCAGTGGACATGTGACATCATACAGTACCCAATCTGCACCTCTGTCTGGTAGTGCCCATGCAACCCCTGGCAGGCACAGGTCATGTGTCCATGGCCGGACACCATGAACTGTAAAACCTCACCTTTACAGTCTGCAGCTGTCAATAATACCCCTGTGTAGGCCAGACACATGGGACAACTGTGTGCAGACATACACGCACACACTGGACACATATGTAGGGCACCACAACACACACATGCATAACATCCACACACGCCCAATTAGATCAAAGGCCCAAACCCACACACATGATGTCATCCAATGGTGCAGCCTAGGCTTCTGGCAAACATGAATACCCTGTGCATATGATGATGCCTGTGCCGCATCCCTGACATCCACACTATCGGTGCAGGGACATGCTCATATGGTCTGATGCACAGGGTGAACAGACTAGGATGATACGTGTAGTTTACAAATGTTGAGGACCGTTTACAGGCAGCAGATATACCATGGAGTACAGATGTACAATACTGTTAACAGTATGTGTCTTGTGTAACAAGAGTAAATGCATGTTGGTCATGATGTTCTGTTGTCCTTCTTCAGGTCTACTTGCATGTGCTGGTGGATGTCAGTATTTGCAGTTAAGTGTCCCATATGTCAATGTGGACTACTCACAGGTATGTATGAATATACCAGCATGCACCATGTAGCTGCCACATACCAGTGAGAATGTCCCACGTTACAAACACGTTTACTATTCCAAGAGCATGGTAGCTGTGTATTAAGCTACTGTGGCCACAGATGTAACATCCATAAAGGGTGATATCACAGGTACAGTTACATGGAGTGGTGAGTTAAGAGAGTGGTCTAGCTGATTACAAGGGTAGATGCCAGTGGGAAGTGTGATGCCTCAATGGGAATCAGTAATATACGTTCCCATGACAGGATGCCAACACACAACTGCACTCACACACTCAGGTATTGACACACATGTATTCAGTGACACTGTAACACACATTCTCACGGCTTCATTGACACAGTAACACACACTCACATTCAGTTGCTACTGGTTGGAGGAGGACCCCTGCCAATGTGTAAATCATCATTACAGTACTGTGCACCTACATGACGCACCACAGAGAATACACATGTACAGGTAGTCAGTACGGCCTAAGATCGGGGACATCAACACGGATAGTAGAATGCATCACCTGGATGGTGAGAGGGGTTTTATCCATTCAGTATGGTAACATACATCCTCACCCCAGGGACCAGTCAGCCCTACATACACACACTGTGGCATTCAGTAATTAATATACCTATGTCATGCACATACAGATACCTCACATGTGTGAGATACACGCCCCTGCCTATGTCCTGCTTTCTACATTGCAGTCTGTAAAGATGTGTACACTAGTGTACAGGAGAGTAACAACTGAAATGTATTCTCCACAATGCGTGACATATATGGATACACATGCAACCACACGTGCCAGTACTATGAATCTCAGGCCTGCCTAGCTCATATTATGTATGTCAGAAGTACAGCAGTATTGCATGCATTAAAACTGTACTGACACTTCCTGTGCCAACAGTGCTGACATATGCACGAGGGACATCATATCTATTAACAGATGTCAAGTGATTTACCTTCACTGTCACCCTGACCACTGTCTAAGCTGTGTGTTATTTCCTTCAGTTAACGAAACCATTGCTTACCGGTTACACAGGGTATTGTAGGACCGCTTGTGACACACCTGTGAGTTGTCCACAGCAAACATCTGTCTGCAAAGATGCCCCACCACTTAATTATTTCAACACATCTATCCATACCGGTGGTACATTTTTCTGTACATTCAGCATATCACCATATACAGTTGGCAATTTTAAGGCTGCATTGCAGCTGCATGATGTACTAGGATACATGCCACCTGCATACATCAGCAACTACAAACACATGTTATCTGAACGCACAACACTACATGTACAGGTGTGTAGGTCCTACAATCCTGACATTTGGTCATGTTTGTAGGCATTGCAATTGGAGGATATGTGTAATGACATACATGACACATGGACTGTTGTATGATATGATGGGTGACCAGTACAGAGGAGATGTTACCTCTGTCAGTATCGATATCACACCTTATGTACTGTTAGCATTCAGCAGGCATGGACCTACATTCCATGTGCATGTGTGTAATGGCTGTAGCCACCTGTTTGCACAAAGGGCTGCAACAGCTATGCTATTTACAGGTATGTTGTGTGTGTGGCATGTACATACCCAGGGCAGGTACATGTATGTCATATCCATACATGAGGGTGTGTACTGGTGTCCTGCAACAGACATCTGCTAATAGTGGAAAGTACCGAGGGCCCCTGGTATGTGTACAGCTGACCTGGTCACAGACAGTGGTATCATTGCATTGCATAACACATGATGCAACTGTGTCGGTACATGTGTATTCTCTACAGTTGATGTAGAGCTTAGTACAGTAACACAGGTCAAGGGTCACATGTTAGTGTACTCGTCTATGTCATACAACATGTATGATTGTGTGTTGGTGGTCCGAGGGCATGGTAGTGTCTGCAGTTTACATCCTAGAATGCAGCATGTGACACTGTGTCCTGCACATGGCTCATCTGTGATGCCTTTCATGGGGGGGACCGGTCAGTACATGTGAGTGGCCTTTATGTATGTGGGTTCACCACCTGGAGCAGTTTGTACTTGTGTTATGGCCCACATGTCTGGTTCTGAGGTATATGGTGGTAGTGCTAGGTTCTGAGGTATATGGTGGTAGTGCTATTGTGCACTACAGAGACATCAGCTAGGTGTTCCTCACTGCACAGATGTTAGTACTCCCCATTGATGGATCTACAGTGACCAGCTGTGAATATGGATGCTACACATCTAGCACTGGTTCGCATAAGAAAACAATGCAGTTGTCCTGTAGGTGTATGGGAGTTAACCTGTGTTTAGGACATTTGCCTTGGAATGGCACTGTGTGGGCAGATGTGACTTGGGTAATATCCACACTCTCTTGTATCATGGATGCATGTGATATGTGACAAAGGCCTGCCTACTGTCAGCCATGTCATCGCAGAATGACAACTGATGTTGTGTAAAAGACTGGTGTCAAATATATGTAGAGCAATGTTCCCACTAACACTGACAACTACTAACACCAGAGCCCATTACAATATGTTCTTTATGTCTACCTGTAATAGTATGGCCACTGTGGCCCTCCGTGTTTAGCATCAGAATGCATCCCAGTCATTCCTGTGCTACTAGGAGTATGAGCATGCCCAGTATATCCTTGTGTAGATGGACACATAGTAGTGCATTCCAGCCAGCCCTGTGCTACTAAGTGTGTGAGCATGCCCCCCTGTGCTACTAAGTGTATGAGCATGCCCAGTATATCCTTGTGTAGATGGACACATAGTTCATTCCAAACAGCCCTGTGCTACTAAGTGTGTGAGCATGCCCAGTGACACCTTGTGTTGGCTATGTGCCTCTGTGTATGGGCATGGCCATTGTAACCCTGTATAGTGGTAGTAATCGTCCATTCCACAGATAGGCATACTCCAGGTCAGGATGGATTCCTACTTTAAACACACAGGTTCACAGGTATGCGCATCTTAACTGCCAGCATCCCTGTTGATGTCCGCATTTCCAGATGGTCATAATGACAGCCTTGACATGTGTAGTCTGCGTGCCGTGATTCATAAGTATGTAGTATTGTAATAGTAATCTGTAAATAGGCAGGTGTTCCGTACCCCCCACTGGCGTGCATGTGTGTGTGTATGTCTGTCCCCATTTGCCGGTGGACTCTAAATTGCTTTTAGACTGCCCACACTCCATACATTTCTTATACCTACCATTAGCAAGGCCGATGATGTCACCCATCTACAAATACACCTCTGGGAGGGCTGTGTCCCAGTAATCTTGGTAGAGCCTTCTGTAACTGTGTAATGCTATAGTGTAATAAAGTAGTTAGGTCGGTGTTCTAGTCCCACACTTGCCGTGTGTGTGTGTGTGTGTGTGTGTGTGTGTGTGTGTGTGTGTGTGTGTGTGTGTGTGTGTGTGTGTGTGTGTGTGTGTGTGTGTCCATTTGCCTGAGGACTGAGTAATACCTTTATACTGCTCACACTCCATACATTTCTTATACCCACCGTTAGCAAGGCCGATGATGTCACCCATCTACAAATACACCTCTGGAAGTGCTGTGTCCCAATAATCTCAGTAGCATGTTCTGTAACTGCGTAATGCTGTAGTGTAATAAAGTAGTTAGGTCGGTGTTCTAATCCCAGACATGCCAACTGTGTGTGTGTGTGTGTGTGTGTGTGTGTGTGTGTGTGTGTGTGTGTGTGTGTGTGTGTGTGTGTGTGTGTGTGTGTGTGTGTGTGTGTGTGTGTGTGTGTGTGTGTGTGTGTGTGTGTGTGTGTGTGTGTGTGTCTCTGCCTGCGTGAGACAAGTACAGTGCTTTGTAGTAGCACTAAACGCGTGTTGCTGCAGTGTGATACGGTAGGGGTTTGTATACAGGACATGGCAAGTGCGTGTTTGTCTGTCAGAGTCAGTGTAGAGGTGGCCATGATTGTCTTACCATTGGACATGTTTGGGAGCGGGTTTTGTAGTTTTCCTATATAGTATATGTCTTATGAGACATTGGCCACCTCACGAGGAGTACAGATGTCAGTCAGCCACGGCACTGTGTTGGCAAGCCATATCCATACATCTGCCAAAAGGGCTGGTGAACTAAGTATGCAGCCCTACTAGTACCCGGTATATGTCCCGCACCCATGTGCCATGCACATACAACCTTGCCTAGGATATCCCACTATGTTGCTAGTAACATGCACATTGAGGACAGATAGTAGTCAGGGTGTGACCGCAGTGGCCTGCAGAGGACATGGCACCCTGTACAGTGGTACAATAGGCACATATATGCAGACATTGTGCCTTCACTATGTTCCACACTGAATGGCTGTAACATATATGGTGCCATCATATGTGATCCCGTAAGGCCAGACAATGCTGTACACATGTGCCCTCTATGGACCCATGCCACTGACACCATGGAATACCTGTCCATTCTATCCATGCAGGTGCAGGGCTGACCTGCTCACTATAAGCAGGTTTTGCCACACCAGGCCAGTATTGGCATATCGGGGTATAACAGGCTGTGTACACTACATGTGTCTGCCAAACCAGGTATACCTGTACATGTCACTGTACAGTATTGTTGGACATGCACATCCCAGGCAATGTCCATGTGAAGGGCTATCAAACACAGACATGGCATGCATTGCAAAGCTATGGCCCTACACATTGGTAACCAGGATGTCAGGCCAGATATTGCAGTACCCATCTGTGTGAGACACTACACCCCTGCACTGCACACCATTGTCGGGTGACGCAATGACAAGGATTACCCCTCACCCAGCCTTGTACAGCCATCTTGCACAGCCAAACACTACACACCCATGGAGCAATGCATACCTGCATGACAGTATTAGCACCTTGTGTCTGCATGTGGGTTGTGATGCTCCTAACTACAGTTGGCATACCAACAGTTGTCAAGCACTTTCACATGCCCTAGCCCATAGAAGCTCCAGATATCACCTGTGGTGGATGTGGTCCTGTGCATTACTGCGGTGTGGCAAATTAAGTAGTTACATTGTGTATTTGACGCCCTGGCAAAGGTGTCAATGTGTGTCCATTAGAGTGTGGTTGCAGTGACAATGGCATCCATTCATGTGGACTGATGTGTGCCACACCTAATGTATGTCTACTATATCTGTTGCAGATGGCACTCACTCATCTACACACATGTTCTTACAGCACTGCAACATGCCGCCTCTGTGACACATGTAGTAACATCATGCACATGTAATAGTAAAGAGTAGTCAAGGGTTTGCCCCTGTACTATTCAGCGTGTGGCAGATGATGCTTATGGTTAAGTCTCCAAGCCCTTCTTTGGTGTACATTGCCTGTCCCGCACACACACTCTCTGGTGGATGTGAATGTGTACACCTGCACAGCAGCAGCATGTGTATTGTAACAGATGGAAATGGTCAGGTGATGGCCTCTGCACCTATTGCAGTCCTCCTCTAGCTGATTGCGTGTGGTACAGCTGTGATGATGTTCATAGACATCCGCATGATAAACATAGTACACTATCTAGGGAAACATGTTATTATCTGACCATGACAGTCACTGTGAGTGGTACCTGGAAGTGGTGTTCTGACATGGCATCGCAGATGATATCTGGATGTACCTCAATCATTTTCCACAGTGGGAAATAGCCTAATGACAGGAGGGTGATGTGTCACAGAACTACAGCATGCAAGTGTAGCTATGCTGCATTGAGACTACTGCCTGTTTAACATGTGTGTGGTAATGGCTATTCTGCATGTTAAAATACAGACATGACAGTACTCTGTTCATGAGGGAACCCCATCTGTAGGGCTATCTGTGAACAGGTCAGTGTATGCAGCCATTTGTTTACTGTGTTACACACTGAACACACGTCTGTGCACAGCAGAAGCATGGTGTGGGGATTGCAGACAGTACATGATAATAGGGATGTGTTAATGCCATTGCATCCCTGACTGGACATGTGTCACATAAGACAGTGATATGACTGACACTGTGTGGGATTCCCAGTGACAAGCCAATGATGGGCAACTGTTCATAGCTACAGTCACATGTCTACTACACATTGTACAGTTGCCATGCGGTATATATGCATGTGTTGTGCTCCCTCTGCAAATGTATATCATCTGTTGTGTTGGGTTGCTGGTGATATTTATGCATACTGTCATAGGTAATCCTGTATGCTGTTGTCTATCACTAAGCCATATGTGGATTTAAAACGCAACACCATAGGCTGAATGGGTTGGTAGGTCCCAGCAGATCCTCCTTTCCCACTTCAGCTGACCATGGCACTGGGCACTAGCACATCTGGGGCCCAGCCATTAACATCAACCTCTGTTGGCTCTGCACCACCTTCTGGTGGTACCACCACTGAGGATGGAGCATGTCCCCCTTGGGAGCAGGACCAGACAGGTACATATCTGCTGTCGTGCAGTTCCAGACATATTGTGTAGGTGGAGCTCTAAGGGGTTACAAAGCCAGATATGCCCGTTCAAGGGTGGAGTGTCACATTTACAGGGTGATGCTGCCCCTCCTGGGCATCCCCCAGCACTGCCTCCTTTGCAGCTGTGTAGGTGCAGTGGCAGTTGCCCATGGCTTGAAACCTCCATCCCACTGTTCACATGGGCTTTTGAATGCCAAAGACACATCCCCATCCAGGGTGTATCTCCCCACATGTGTCATATACCAACCCTGTATGCTGTCATTTCTGTGCTCCTACCTATCCTCCATGGCCATACCTACACTCCTTCCTCAACATCTGATGCTCATCTATGGACACATAAGGCCATTCGGCTCCTAGGACACCATTTGCAATATACATAGCTGTCCATTACACACATGTGCCACACTGGACACATGAAACCCTTGTAATATGCATCATAACATCCAATAACGAAAAAAGTGGATCAAGTACCAAAAATCCAAAAAAGTGAAGAAAACAGGTCCCAATTAAATTGACCAAGGTTTTTATTGCCTCCACACACTGGACCATGCTAAAACACCACAATAAATGAGCAGAAAATCCAAATCCATATGAACGCTATTCAGGTACTGCGTTTCGTATTCTCCACTCCACTTCATCAGATGATGGATTTGGATTTTCTGTTCATTTATTGTGGTGTTTTAGCGTGGTCCAGTGTGTGGAGGCAATAAAAACCTTGGTCAATTTAATTGGGACCTGTTTTCTTCACTTTTTTGGATTTATGCATCATAACATACTACTGTTATCCTCACCACTGTCCCTCAGGCACACGGTCCTGGTATGCACATCACTCCTACGTGGTCCAGGTACATGTGAGGAGGACGACCTGATTGTACACAAAACACTACTGGTCCCTCTATGGTTACCCCATTTACCTTTATCATGATGATGATGTTGCACACAGCACATTGCAGGAGTACTGTTCACACATAATGATTGGACAGGTACTGTTGTGTTAATGTACATTACATGCACAGAGTAATGTATACGGCCAATGTACAACTATTTGCGTGTATGACTGACACATGTCTGTCTGAGGGAGTCTTGTGATCACATAAAGCAACACCACTACATAATACAGGCATCACTGGTGTTTTCCATTTCATTAGTTTGTAATGCTTTGTTGCCACATGGTATGTCCCTGATACATCTCTATATATGTATGTACCTATATGCTGGACATAAACACTCACATGTACATCTACATGATGGGATACATTCCTATACTGTTGAATGACTGCGCTGTATGATATCTTGGTTACAGCCACTTACACTCAGTTAGCCTCTACATTGCTTAACCAATGCAATACTCGTATACTGGTAACCAAACACTCTTACACCTGCTCTATCCCACACTTGCTAATGCACCGACATTGGTGCTTGCATCTGTCACTCACACCCCTGGGTGTGAGCGAGGACCACAATATTACCTAGTGATGCCTATTACATTGTACTACATGACTCCAGTATCGGGCTTGGCCACCCATTAGGTGATGGCATCGCATTCGACTGTACGGAATCAGCGGCCTGTCCAGGGACACAATCATATTTGTGTGTACCTCATACAATGTGCTCCAACCTTGTGATGCCTATTACATTGGAATACATGAATACAGTATCTGAAATGGCTGCCTATTAGGTGACGGCATGGCATTCGACTGTATGGAATCAGTGGCCTGTCTGGAGAATCATTCATATTCGTGTGTTCCTCTTAGGCATACCTTGTGATGCCTATCACATCAGACTACATGACTACAGTCATGGCTGGTCTTAGGCATAGGCCAACTAAGCGGCCGCCTAGGGTGTCGCTTTAGTGGGGGCACTTTACCAGTATTTATTTGGTGTAGGTAGATCAGGATGGTGGCACTGGGGGGTGTTGTGGAGGGTGCCATTGTGCCCTCTGCCTAGGGCACCAGTTGACCTAAAGCCACTCCTGATTACAGTATCGGGAATGGCTGTCCATTAGGCAACCACATGGGGTTCGACTGTACGGAATCAGTGGCCAGTCCGATGAATCATTCATAACTGTGTGTTCCTCTTACAATCTGCTCCCACCTTGTAATGCCTATCACATTGTACTACATGACTACATTATCGGGAATGGCTGCCCATTAGGCGACAACATGGCGTTCGACTCTACAGAATCAGCGGCCTGTCCAGTGAATTAATCATATTTGTGTGTTCTGCATACACTCTGCTCCTGTCTGGCTGATACATGGGAACCAAGACCCTGCATTACAAATGAGTAGCTGGGTTGTGGTAGCCACATCCGTCGGACGGGTCATGCTACCGCATACCTATTATAGGTTTGCAACCTTCTCAATTGGCCAAGGTAGGACATTAGGGTTACCACCTGTCCCACTTTGCGAGGGACAGTGCGAAAATAATCAAGACATAGCAGATGTCCAGATTACAGGACATTATTATATTCTACATTTCATTAATAATTGCATACAGCAGTTATTTTATATATGCCACTTCTATATGTTATGTGAAGTAGCACAAGCAATTCAAGTGCAATTAGATTAAGCTTTTATTTGTGCAAATAAGTGTAATCCTGTACCATGCACGGCTGTAGGTGTGTTTAGCCCTGGAATGTCTGACATTTCTACAGAACATGTCCCACTCTGGCCATTTGGAAAGGTGTCAACCCTATAGGACCCGTATGTAGAGATGTCAGACTTTGCAGGGCAACACGCTCACAGCCAGTAGAAAGGGGTGTACTTCACTGTTTCGCCTAAATAAAAGGATACTCTTGCAGCATTATAGTTGCTTATACTGTTACCTATAACATTTAGGTGTTTCAGAGGAACATAATTGTTTTATGCTACTACTACAGACAATATAGGTAGTCTTTGCCCTAAATCACAGGACATTTGCCTTAATTACAGTTATTATGCAGGACACAACTGCCCACAGGGGAGTATCCCTCGCAAAGGTGGACAGGTGGTAACCCCAAACCTATTATTCCATCAACTTTCTAAAGTAGTCGGTGGAACATGCGCTTTCTCTCACTATCAGACCTTTCATACGAATGGAGAAGAATAAACACTGAATCAGAGACACTGCATAATGACCTCAGGGACACATTTAGAAGGTTGGTGCTATTAACCTGACACATTGACGGACACAGAGCACATATGTATTCATACACATGGTCTGAGGTGCATGCAGTTTATGACTCTTACATGTTGTCATTATTCATTACGTGTATTCCGCCATCTTTCCTCCTAATATCACTAGTTCTAGGATGGTTTAGTTGGGACTGTGTTAAGATTCTGATTCGTAATCACGGACGCCCCTGGTAATCAGGGACAGTTCAATGATATGGTCCCTATTTATTCCCACAGTGGTTTACAGACTGCCACGTAGATGTGCTCTTACAGTTTGGGAGGTATGGGTGTCTACTATACCCACATCGGAATATTACTTACACCCATGGGGCGGTCCTAATACGTCTGCCAGCCAACACCTGCACGCCTAGCCCCATAATTGCATACCCATAGTTCCCCCACCTGCCACTACTCTACAGCACTCATCCTTACTGTGGGCACAGGTGGGATATGAACACACCCCTACAGACTGCCAACTCTCCCTGTGTCCGGACACATGTCGTACATTGTGTCAACCCATGTGTTTTCAGGCTTGCACAACCTACTGTTCCATGTACAGCTACATCCAGGTCATAATGGTGTTCCCCCATTGGTTGAAGGTACCAAATTTTTGTTGTCCCGCAAGGGACGTCGCTGTCCATGTTTAAAGTGTAGACCTGTAGATCTCTCCCACTGGTAGTTTCCTGCTGGTGGTCTGGGAAGCAGTGTTGTATTCACCTTTATTGCATGTCTGTATGTCTCACTGTCCTAGCTGGAAGGGTGGTAAGTAGACGTTTGTTGAGTGGACCTCCCACCAACATATGCCCAGTCTAAACATGTTACCCGTAACTGCTGTAACATAACCTAGGTATATACATGTGTATATTTACTGTAACAGATATATATCAATTTACATTAATATATACAGACATATCTGCATATGTATTCATACATGTATATTCATATCTTGCTGTTTGATATATATATATATATATATATATATATATATATATATATGTGTGTGTATGTATATATATATATATATATATATATATATATATATATATATATATATGATTATATATATAATATATATATATATATATATATATATATATATATATATATATATATATATATATATATATATAAGTACATCAGTGTGTCAATACATTCCCCGCTCAGATGCACTTACACATGCGTTATGGTGTTTATAAGCTTCACCAGCATACTAGTGCCTTATTCATTATAACACCGACACACTGACACAATCCAGTTATCTTGTAATCGGTATGCAGCACGTTATACAGAGTACAGATGTCGCTATATGTTCATGTACGGATTACCAATGGTAATTGGAATGTATGTAATAGGGTGATTTGACCCGTCCCTCTTCTGCACAGCCTATTATTCCATGTACTATCGATGTTTATATGGGCACATTCCTATTATTTATGTCAACAAATGGAATGCATGTGTTACAGAATTTGTACTTCAACATATATTGTTGTCTGCATGTGAGTATGCATATATACCTATTGTGACCTAGCTGACCTCCACAGGGCGGTCCATTAGAACTGGCCCATCCAACCCTGGCACGCCTGGATCCATAATTGCATACCCATAGTTCCTCCACCCCACCCGTGTTAAATTTACATGCGTAACATCCATTATCCACTTGTTATTGCAGCCATGACACACCTTTACACATTTCCCTCTCCAGAGCTTTTGAAGGCCTACGCACAATATGTCCCGTCTCGTGTATTCACAGGGTGTCCCGCCATGTATATTTGCACATACGTGCCTTTCCTGGAGTTATGGAATACAGCCATTTGTGCTTTCCAATTTTGGAGGTCCCAGCATGGGACTACATTCTGTCTGTGTGTAAAGTAGACCTAACATTTCAACGATGTTACTCCCACTGGTAAAACCCTGCCTGTGGTGTGAGTAGTAGTGCTCTGCTCACTCCTGGGCAGCTTTTTATGACATACGCTGAAAGCACTTTACAATACCAACATTGCTCTTGATTCCTTTCACATTCCTTGTGTATGCTTTATTGTTACAATGTCCATTCTTTATATATATATATATATATATATATATATATATATATCTATATATATATATATCTATATATATATATATATATATATATATATATATATATATATATATATATATATATATATATATATATATATATATATATATATCTATACACACATATATGTGTGTGTGTGTGTGTGTGTGTGTGTGTGTGTGTGTATGTGTGTGTGTGCATGTGTGTGTGTGTGTGTGTGTGTGTGTGTGTGTGTGTGTACATATATATATATAAATATATATATATATATATATATATATATATATATATATATATATATATATATATATATATATATATATATATATATATATATATATATGTATTGCATCTGTACATGCAAACATACATTTCCTATGCTGGGAACTGATTACACCCGCGCAGGCACATTCGACTATGCTTACTGTGCGTTACATATGTTTACTGTCGCTTATTTGTGCTTATTTGTGCCTTATACATTAAGACAGTACCACTTTGATTGAAAGGATCTGGTTAATAGTCCCATGCGATACACATGTTCACCTTTACATGTTTAAATGTCGGCTTTACAGCAGAGCAACATTCATTCCACAAGGAAAATGATATGTGCTATTGTCGACCTTGAACCGTGAATGCCTTTTCGTTAGGCTGATGCTCTAACCACTACACTATTGGTGTTCTGCCTCATTTATATGTATACCCATGGTGCATCATTACCTGAACACACGCCTCATCACTTTACTTACACAGCAGGCATCCATTTACCTGTTGGGAAAAACCCACTACTACACATGCGTCATTCCCTATTCCCTACTGCTCTGGACTCGTGCCGCATGTTGACTCACTCCGAGGATACTCAGTCCTCCAAAGCCTATAGACTTGGCACATAGGTTCGATTGTCAGGGTGTTTATATGGTCTTCTGGGTTTAGGCTTATCCGACTGGGAACCAGGACTGCCCTGTACTTAGTTGAAAGTTAGATTTAGCAAGTGGAGATCATTTGTTCCACTTTTAGCATCCTACTTGTGGTTGGGGATGGAGAGGTGTGCTCACCTATGGCCATCCTGATATATAACAGCACTAACTATTACAGGGATTTCCTATATTGTGACCATGTTCATTCTTCATATCTACATATATGTTTATATATATATATATATATATATATATATATATATATATATATATATATATATTTATATATATGTGTGTGTGTGTGTGTATAGGTCTGTACATACACATGCATATACACCTACATGCTCATTTACATTTCCCATACCGTTGAATCACCGCCACCTACTGTCGCGTATACACATTTGCATATCCGCTTATGTCTCGGGTTGCCACCTTTTCATATGGCCAAAGCGGAGCAATTTTGGGACACACATCAGATTTTACAGGCCGACACATAACCATGGTCAGTACAAAGGTTAGAACTTTACTTATTTGCCTAAATGAACACTTATTCTTGTAACAGTTTGTTTGCTTAATCCGTTTCTTGCAACTTTGAGTATTTTACATAAATAACTGTTTTATGTAACTGTTACATGAAATATGGGACATATTTCCTACAATCACAGGACATTTGCCATTGTATTATATTTGGTCTGGACACAACTGCCCAAAAAGGGACTGTCCCTCACAAGGCGGGGCAGGTGGTAACCCTACTTACGTCTGCTTTACAGCACCTTAAGCACCCTATATCCGACTGCCACTATGCGAATGTGTAAGGTATATATTCCCGATAATGCACATGGGGAGATGTGCATCACGGTCAGGTGTTTAATCCCTCGCAAGGTGGGGCAGTTGGTAACCCTATTTATGTCTGCTTTAAAGCACCTTAAGCACCCTATATCCGACTGCCACTATGCGAATGTGTAAGGTATATATTCCCGATAATGCACATGGGGAGATGTGCATCATGGTCAGGTGTTTAATCCCGGGTCATAGGTTCTGCAGGACCGGCTGGAGGCTGAGCAGTCTTGTGGACAACTACTGCTCATACAACTTGTGTCCAGATGTATACAGGACTGGACATCGTGTTGTGACACCAAGTCTAATGTTTAGAACAGATACATATCCCATGAGGGATATTCATAAATTGTGAGGACTGATGACCATCTTTGCTTTACAGCTGTAAGGTAGGGTTATACATGCAAGGGATACATAGTTTGCAATCCTGAGACTGCCTAGGGTGAGACTGCCTACTAGATATGGGTAGGGGTCACTATGTGCAGATATGGCCGCTCCTATCTAGCAGCTCGAGTATGGTTGGTTTTGGTGAACATTCAGGAAGGGGGGGTGGTGTGCTGTGAAGGGGATGATGGGTATTCAATTATGTGTCTAGGTGTGTTGGGGTTGGATGGATCAGTTCAGGACAGACCATTATGTGGGTATGTGTCGGTAACGTTTCTGTACATGCGTATTGCACATTTTAATGTTCACATGTTTTTGGGATAGTATTGCAGATGTGTATATTTGTTCTTTGGTTATCTATCTGATTCACCCACCGCTCCCTCATAGACCTCCAGTTCACCTATTGTGCATCCATCCCAGTCTCCCCTTGGCAAATTATTACATTACCCATCACTCGCCACCCCCATATTCCACAAACAACATTCATCCCTTCTCTAGTTGATGGCCCATGGCACAGTCAACAGAACACATTGCGTACACTACATATCTCTGAGACCAATGTGGTTCTGAGGTCTACACTAACATTTCAGATCATCCACATGCTGTACTTCACGAACATAGGTACTCACAAATACTTATCTTTCATGACATAGTAGGTAGACCCGGGTAATACCCATTCATCTATGGGCTGTCCTGACAAGGACGACTTGGACTGCGAATGGGCAGATATTGGGCGAATGCTCTGACCATTGGTAAGGTTGCCACTTTTTCATATGACCTGGATGGGACATTTTCATGGTACACATCTGAGTTTACAGGCCAACACCTACCCACGGTCATTACAAAGGATAGTACTTTAGTTTCATGTCTACATATAAGCTTTTATTGTTGTAGCGGTGTAGTTGCTTATTTTGTTTCATTTACTTGCTTATTCTGTTTCTTGTAACACATAGGTATTTTATATATGGACATACGTACTGTATGGGACTATTACATAACATATGGGACATAATTATGTCCTACTATAGCAGGACATTTCACATTTATTATGATTTTGGTATGGACACACCTGCCTAGAGGGGGACTGTCCTTCACAATGTAGGACAGGTGGTAACCCAAACCATTGGGCTAGGCCTGGCAATTGGTGGCGTGCTAACACGATGCGTTTCACTTCCACTTGGTATAACTAGCGACACTACAATCGAATACGGGCACGGGGTTTTAAATATCTGTGTTGGTGGGACGGGGACTCAATATTCGGCTACGTGCCTTTTTGCTTACTTCTTATTGTGGTGTTCTCAATGATGTCTTGTATGCTTTGCATACATTTCAGCATCCACAGACACTGACAGGAGTGGTTACTATTAGAGGCAGGCTGTACTAGTCAGCATTTTAGGTTGCACGTCTGCAGACGACATGTTCACACCTCCGTGCAGCTCTTGGACACTCCCCCTGCACTAGTACACGTTTCCTATGCACGTGGCCATTACAGCAGTGCCCCTTCATTAATATGCATGTGGTGCTGCTGCGCCATCTCTACACCGTATGGTCGGCGCAAGGCTAACACCGTCCTTGCGCTGAGCTTCATGAATCCCGGGGATTGTCAAAGCATTTTTACCTAATAATACATGCAAAATTGTATAAAATAATATTAACACTGTGAGTGATATCATTTTTAAGACACATTTAAGTTTTGGTGAATATGTTAGCACCTTACCTCTTCCAAATTCCAAAGACATGCATCTGGAGCATTTCTCCCCGGGTCTCCACTGAAAACAGGCCCTGTGGAACCTAGTTGGACTTTCCCGGTCAGCAAATGTTAAATAAATAAATAAAATAAATAAATAAAGTTTGCCTGCTACCTCAATGATTTGGTTTGTTTTCTAAATGTCCATTTCTTTGAGTATTCCAGTTTCTCCCCACCCCTCAAAAAGCATGCAGGTTGAACTATCTACTCAAAGCTGTTTAGATATATATCTCTGTACATATTATGGCTTCTCAGCTTATCAAGTTTCTGTTCCTCAAAGTTAGGTGTCCAAGACACAAGATGCCCTGGAATAAAATGATGGTGTTGTTTTCCATAGGAAATCACTGCCAAGTGTGATTTATAATACTGTGGTGACAGTGTGTGCGCGTGTGTGTGTGTGTGTGTGTGTGTGTGTGTGTGTGTGTGTGTGTGTGTGTGTGTGTGTTTTGCATTTACCCTTCTACCCTTGCCTTCCCAGCCTATTTCATGGTTATATTGGGTTCAGAATCGGTATGTGCAGTCACATATTTAAGAAATTAACTTCAGTGAACATAGGTTACTTGGTTAGAGTCCTTAACATTTTCAGTTTCACATCCATGCCTGGATATAGTATGCCTGATGTTTTTACTGTTTATTTATATAATATGCATTAATAATTCACTGTCTTCCTTAAATTGTGAAATGACTGAAAATCAGAAATCTGACTGTGTGTTGTGCTGCACTGTGGCTTCAGGATTTGTCTTCTGATTCAAAGCATCAGGACAGTGGACATTGCAAAGTCAAGGTGCAGCACAGGCATGTTTCTTATTTTCAGGCTTTATCTAGAGTTGGCCATTTCCCCTGGAATAAATTAGCAAAGATATAAAGAAATAAAATTCTCTCCAAGGGATCAAAAAAAGTCTAGCTTGATACCTCCATAAGGAGGTCAGAGGCACCTGCTTTAAGGACAATACTTAATTATTTAACTTTGCTGCTGACTATTGACAAGCTGGTGAATCCCTGTTTGCTAACTTTGTTCGCAAAACCTGGAATTTGTTGCCAAACTATATAACCCTACAATCCTCCAAATGCCTCTTCAAAAAAAACCTCAAGCAGTATCTCAAAGTGAACTGGCTTTGCCCATGTACCAACCCTGATTAAGTTATAAACTGAAAGCATAATCTGTAAATATCATAACATGCAACTACTTCACCAAGCTCTATATCCAATCTGACATCTCTTGCTTTTAATTGTGTCTGTCCATGAGAATTGTGAGTCCCTACTAGGGAACACTACTAAGCCATTGTACATAATAACTTTGTTTTATATCTTATATTTTCTAATGTTATCCACCTTCTTGTGTAATCTATGTAAGTTTGTCTATTTGGAGCTTTTCTCCCTGGGCCTCCGCTGAAAATGGACATGTATCCAGTCGGACTATCCTGGTAAACAAATGTAAAATAAATAAAATAAATAAATAAACATCTGCTAAACCTGATTAATTCCATTGCATATTATATATATTGTCTTTCTATTATTTTGTTCAATGGCTTCACACTCTCCCTACTCTGTTTACTTCCATTAAATATCTCATATATTGTTCTCTCTACATTTCAGTGCCTCTGTGCTCTTGTATAAAACTCCTTTATTAATTCATGATGTCTGATTTTCTGTACTTGATGACTGTGCTACTGTTTGACTCTACTGTATCATATGTTTTGACTGTACTTGCCTCTCTGCCTGGGTCATGGCTGAAAACAGACTTCAGACAAGTCCACCCATGCAGTTATCAAACAGTAAGTAAATATCTCTAAAATTATTTTCTCAGAAATTCTGGACAAAGTCAAAGCAAATGGGGTACCAAGGTCCACAACTGGCCTTACCTGCCTTACATTCTAGACATAGTTTTTTTAAATATAAATGTTTTCATGGACATGGAACATGAATAATTGGTTCTTTCACAAAAGTTATGCAAGATAGAAAATATGTACAGCTCCTTAGTATGTTAAGGGTAAACTCTGGTGTCCAAATCCATCTGAAGGGTTATTCAAGTGTCTAAACACAACACTTATTTTGCTCATGTTGTTTCAAGTATAAGCTCATAGGGAACCTTGAATGAGAAGAACCACATGAAAATATCTGCACATTGTAGCAACGTCAGTTGTGACAATATTATGTTATCATAGCTTACATAACTGTTTGTAATTGGTAATACCTGTGCACTAGTCCTATGTAATAAGTACTTCTTCTATAAATGCCACCATAACTATTAACTATTTATTTTATGTTAGCCTTGTTTTATTTGTATTGCCTATTTTACTATTTTTATTTGTTGTGATCACTTAAATTTGCAAACTGTTTTGCATAATATAAATACAATTTTTAATTATGCTTCGCTTTATAACCTGGCTGAGGGTGAAAATTGGGGGGAAAAAAGGTGCTAGTTCAATGACATGTCAATCAACTTCAAAATATTATTTGCTTTACAGGGGGATCTTGCTTGGCTTAATTGTCTATAGTTTATGTTTATTTTTTTGCAAGTTTGCTTGTTTCCAGTCTGTATTTTGAGTTACAGCACATTATTATGTGTCATAAGACATGTCTGCCATTAACATGCTATGTGCTATGAGTGTATGTGTACTTTTATCTTTATGACTTATGGGTGGAAAGAAACTATTGTTTGGTTTCAAGAAATACATATGCTTAGCAGTAAGACTTCAAAGGATGGGAGAGTGGCCTAATGGTTAAGGTGTTTGCCTTCCAAACACAAGGTGCAGGATTTGAGTCTGACAAGTGATAATTGGCTAGGCTTGCAAGGGCAGTTAGCCTAGTATTAACCTATGAATATTCCTATGATGGTAGATGGTAGTATCCAGTGCTACAGACTGGGTTGTGAATGTTCTCTCAGAGAAACCTACCAGTGATGGCATTGCAAGCTGTAATGATGTACTAATAGGTTGGATTTGTATTATACAGGAACGTATTTGCACAAATTTAAAGATCAACACTTAGGACTGCTGTTTAGCATTTAATGTGATTGTTCTACACACCATTGGCCCCCTGATGTGCTTTTAGGCTACCTCTGTACTGGTTAGTTCTCATTTCATTGAATTAGAAGCTTAAATAATGGGTTGCTTAAAATATATGCATTAATTCAATGTATTTATTGATTTGACTTCATTATCATGCTAAAGCACTAATAAAGTACTGGTTTTAGGAATTGCCTGGGTGCATTCTTTGGGGAAAGAATGGCTAATTTTCTTCTTTTTTTTTTGTTTGAATTGGTTGGAGGTATGGTTATGTATGTTTTTTAGAAGGTGATGAATGTTTGTCAGTTTCTGCAGAATTCAGCTAAGTTCTGAATGTACAGTCATAGTGAAAGGTTGGAATTATTGTTATTATTTACACTGTTGGTTTTGTGGCTATTGACAGCAGTGGGCTTATGAGTAAGACTCAGCAGGTTTTGTAGAAGGTGTACATTGGAGCAATGGTCCTACTGTAGCACATGGAAGAAACGATGACAAAGTTTTGTTGGTCAGGCAGTAGGTACACTTTATGAAAGCCATCTGGATATCCAATCAATGGCAGAAGGTGGATTTCACATAAGATGCTTACAACACACAACTGTACATTACGGGTAAATGTACATTTTCATTTCTGGGAACTTATTTAATCTATTAAAAAAATACTGAAGCCATCTTGGTGATATTGAAGTTTATTAACCCACCAAATGCGCAGTAGCAAGCCCTGCCCAAACCCCGCCTGACACATTGCAATGCAATTAATATTCAGCATCTGTGTCGAAAGCAACCCAATGTTTTATTGTAGACCTTCACTACCAAAAAAGAAATGTTTTACTAGGGGCATAAAACTAAAATGCCTGTTGTACATCACATTTCAGTCAGTCAGTCAGTCAGTCTGGTGGAGTTTACATCACAAAACTGTTTCTCTAAACGATACTGTTATTAACAGCTGAAATTGTTTGCAGTACCAGCACCGCTGCACAACACTTGTTCAGCGGGGGGTGTGGGCGGTGCAGCACCCCCACAAGGGGGGTGCAGGGGGGCTTGCCTCCCGAAAAAGGAGAAAGTAATAATTTTGACAAGGATAGAGTTCATTGTGTGCATGGATTCTGTGTCAATCATGGTGTATTTACATATTGAAACTCTGCCCACCACCTTGTCAATCAAACAGGCCACGCCCATTCCTGCGCGAACTAACTGGTGGGTTAATACACTTCAATATTGCCGCCATCTCTTTCACTTGATGTAATGCTGGAGGAGCAGGTAATTATAAATTATATAATTAATGTACATTTTGTTGCATGTCACACTTTAATTCATTTCTTACAAGATGCCAGTTTTACTGCACTTTTGTGTGAGCAGTTATTTCAGTGTATACTTGACATTTTCTCAAGTGTTTACCCTATTTTCTTAAGTTCTATTTGTTGACTATGTTATGGTTGATTATTTTGCTCTGGAAGATGATATTTGTTTTAGGCTCTGTAGTCATTTGAGAGACAGCTGTTCTAAGGGACTTTTTAAACAGATTAGGTGATCAATGTAGTAAATATATGATATATGTCTTAATACATCTGCAGGTATATATATATATATATATATATATATATATATATATATATATGATAAGTGTTTATGTATATGCATGTGTGTGGGGGAGTATATTAGAATGTGAGATATATATATATATATATATATATATATATATATATATATATATACACACACACACACATACAGTGAATATAAAAAGTTTGCACACCCTTGTTAAAATGCCAGGTTTTTGTGATATAAAAAATGAGACCACAATAAATAATTTCCAAACATTTACCACCTTTAGTGTGACGTATAACCTGTACAATTCAACTGAAAAACAAAAAATCTGTTAGGGGAAAAACATAAAAAATAAAAAAAACATACAATATGCTGGTTGTATAAGTCTGCACACCCTTAATCTAATTTTTTGTTGTTTTTTTACACCCTTAAACTAATACTTTGTTGAAGCACTTTTGATTTAATTACAGCATTCAGTCTTCTTGGGTACACACCTGTCATCAATTAAAGAGACTTTGATTAACCACAAATAAAGTTCAGCTGTCCTAGTAGGA